>NC_092341.1:103147500-103447500 GCF_046630445.1 Rutidosis leptorrhynchoides | reverse complement strand
GCTGAGAATACATGCGCTACTTTTATAACTGTTTTTATGAAATGAATACAAATACTAAAACTGATTTTTTTGTGAGTTCATCTGCTCCCTTTTTATATATTTTTGGGCTGAGAATAAATGCGCAACTTTTATAACTGTTTTACATGTATCAACTATTAAACTGTGATATGTTGGGCTATGACCAGCAAGTCCCCAACCGACAAGTATAAACGATAACTTGTACGGGGCAAACTTGAAAGTCTAGTCTAAATATCAGTACAAACTATTAAACTGTGATATGTTGGGCTATGACCAGCAAGTCCCCAACCGACAAGTATAAACGATAACTTGTACGGGGTAAACTTGAAAGTCTAGTCTAAATATCAGTACCAACTGTTAAACTATGCTATACCCGGCTATGTCCGACTAAGTCCCTATAGTGATATTTTTAATTGCTGCGGCATTCTTAATTATTGGGGATAGGCCTATCGGGAGTAACGTCCCCGATACATTTGACTAAGTCTTTGTATTACTTGATAATGAAATTAAACGACAAGGACAGAACAACTTGTCACGGGGCAAACAACGTTTAGTCTAAATATCACGCACTAGCATAACTTTTTGATCCCGCGGGAGATCAACTTTACAAACTAAATTTTGTGGTCTAACATTGTTACTGAAATCATTATTTATTACAAACCTATGAACTCACTCAACCTCGTGTTGACTTTTTAAGCATGTTTATTCTCAGGTACTTAAATATTGCTTTCGCTGTATATCTACTGCTTTGATGATGATTGCTTGCTATGCTTGGAGTCTTCATTACATATCATATCAATTAAAGACATATTTATCTTCCACTGCAAAACTCTACAAAACGTCTCATGTAGAGTCGTTCTCGTTTATACAACTGTGATTTGATATAATTAGACACAAATACCCCATGCCCTATTTGGGGGTGTCACAGATTGGTATCAGAGCTGGTTTAACTGCGTCCAAAGCAACAATCGGTTAACGTTCCCAACATTCGGGTTCGGTTAACGGCAACGACTTTGGGTGAGTTAGTCGTAGAGGGGGTTCTCACAGTGTTACCTGTGACGAAGCATTGGCTCTTACTCCTTGCGATCCTTTTACGGTTGGCCAAATAATAGCAGTGATGCGGGCTGTAAAATCAGAGTCTGAGGTACGCTCAGTGGTCACCCTATTCGTAGGAATGGCACTGTTTGGGAATAAATCCCCAATCTATTATCACAGATTGGTATCAGAGCAGGTTGTTATAGAGAACCAGGATTGCATTTTATGTGTGCCTTATACAATTAGGTACCTTAGCAATGTAGGACTACAACTTTCCTTGACCATAGTGCCTTTAATTGTTGCCTTTAACTGTTAAATGTTATACTATACTTTAGAAACTTTATTTATCTTAGAATGCCCAGCCAATCTAAGAACTCTGCTCATTCTCCTAAGTACTATCTAATTCCACCATCATATTTAAATATGACACGTCATACTACCATTATTGCATAAGTGGAGTATAGACACATCATATCTTATCATATCTTATCATATCTATCCCAATAGACTTTGTCTAACACTTTTCCTAAATTTCCTCCGTAAATTACTGAAATCTTTTTGCTATATATACGTATTCAAGGAGATAAATATATCATTCAATATCCAATACCCATTTCATATCAAACCCTATTCCAAACACATAATATGAATTTCTCGAACTCCTCGAGCTCCAACGGCAGCGTAACCGGAACAAACGAACCAATAAGCCATCATCTTTTCTGGATGAATTGGGGATGGGTTCGTAGCCGACTCAATCAATGGAGGCAAGAAGAAGGTGATCCCTTTCACCAACCGAATTCACCTCTTGGCGAAGAACCTGAAGCCCTTACCGGCGAACCAGTTCGGAACACCATTTTCTCTCTTCTTTCCAGGGTATCCCATCACGAATATATAATATCCAAGATTCTAGATCTTATTCACCCCCTTGTTCCAACCGCCAATCATCCCGGAATAGTAGAAGAAGTCAACGAGCTTCGCGCTCGAGTAGTGGCTTTGGAGAATATGGTGCAAAACCTACAACACCAGCAGCAGCACCAGCAGCATAACTAGTACCACCAATACCATCAACATCACCACCAACAGCATCAGCTTCATCAACAACAACATTCGCATCCCAAGCCTCAACATCACACTCATTACCTCAAACATCAACATCATACGCCCATGGATACCAAGGAATATTAGTAATAATGAGTTAAGATGTATTGACTCATTCTTTGTGAAGAATTATATATGTATACCATATATATATATATATATATGATTTGGAACAATAATAAATCTTGTCGTACTAAGCAATTACGTGTGAATCTCAACTAGTATGTACTACTTGGTTAATTCATATCACTAATATGCTATGATGTACGCCCTTCGCTAATGACTTAACAATTGTTAATCACTGCTTCAACACAATAAACTCCATTTCATAATAAATCAAGTGTAACGATGAATGTATTGATTCATAACTTCATTAGCGAAATATTTTGCCACAATTATGAAATCTCTAAAGGTTTTGGAGATTATTCATTCTCGTTTCAACCGTAAATCAAATGAGTTTAATATTATATTAAATACATGATTACATCTGAAGGAAAATATATATGTATGTATATTTTCATAAAGACTGTAATTAAAACTCTTTTGTACAAACTGTTAATTGTGAAAATATTTTAACGGGTAGGTAATACCCTAGAAATATTTATATCTCACATTAATATATTACATTGTACATTTTTCAATTCTGATTCTCATGAATTGTATTCATTCATATTCTATGATGAATTGTCATATCAAACCACTGAAATTATCATTCATTACTTTTAAAATCAATAACGCCTATTCATTAACCATTAGATCCGTTGACGATTACAATCAGCGTTTAATCATCTAAAAAAAAAATTTCTTGAAACCATTGATAACCGAAGATTCAAATATGACTGCATTAAATGCAGAGGAAACAGCAAAATTGTAGAAGGTCTTATGGGCCAAAAGTTTGATGATAAAGAATGGTATAAGCTCAGATTTGGAACTGGAAAACGGATTGAGCAAACTATGAAGGAGGCTGTGGACAAATCACAAAGATTAAATCTGCCTTCAAAGAATCCAAACGATTCAGTATCTGCTGAAGTCATCAACGAATACCTTGCCCCTGACTCTAAATCTTTACGGATAAATCTTTTTTATCATCCTTCGATCTTAGAAATTCTAAGATATCACCGTATCTTTCGTTATAAATATCCTCTATATTTCTGAAAATATCTTTATAACGATTCTTGTCCGCAATTAATTATCTCTTTGCGATAACTTTATCACATCATAAAGGAAACTGTTTTAGTTTCTATATTCAAGTTTAAATTATAAATATTTTGAAGAAGTGTTGAGAATTGAAGCATGAGTTAGTATAATATAATGACGTCAGGCCAACGTGATTATATTACAGTAAGCCATGCTAAATTTTTAATGGAAGATGATGATTCATAGACTTTGTAATCATCATTTACCATGTTACATGACTCTTACATTCTATTTAAACTCTTAACATATCAAGAAAATATTTTTCTTGATGATTCGGTCTTTTTCGGATATTCTGGTAATTTGACAAATCAAATCGTGCTATTACCTTTCCTTTTGCTTTGTATATTATGAACATTCGAAACTTCATACCTACAAATTCTGGACCATTACTCGCTTTACTTAGAGTCGAGAGGAGAATAAAAAGGCAAAGATCTCCGACATATAAGGGAAAATATAAAGCCCGATAACAACACCGAAATTACAAACCATGTATATCAATGCGTATAGCAATATAAAGACACGGGAGAACTAAAAACACAATAAATCCTAGAGCATAATAGAAGTAAACAGACTCCTCTGGTGGGAGTTGGAAAAGAAGGAAGATTGTGGCGATAACCAATATAAGGTCAAGAACAAGAACTGGATTAAGCATATTAACAAATCTTTTGGAAGTATGGATTGAGGAAGAAAGTATAGAAGTGGTGAAGATAATGAAACGGAAGAAGCTAATTTATAGCGAAATTCCAGACACAACAATCGAGGCAAATCACCGCATTTAATTAAAGAAAATCCTAATTTCCTTAATTACTGGAGAATCAAATCTTATAAAGATTATGAAGATTTTTTTAAAACCCTTAAATTCCGGAAATCAACTTTAGCTATGTCAAAAGTTAAGACGAACATTTAATTTCCTCATTTCAATCTTTTACGATAGCTTCGTTTATACTCTTTCTATAATCGAATTACTTTATCCATATTATTAAATGTCGATTAAACTCTAATTTTCAACTCATATTCATCATTCTTGTTGTAAAGAATGACGATCTCTATCAAATTTCATGACTATGATTTTCATGAACTCTTCTCTGTTTTATCTACCCTAATATTATAGCATAAACGCTCAAGGTTTAAATAAGCTCACTATTATTCATCACACATTTCATGTATATTGAAATGCTTGTATAACGTCATCATCTCTTTCTGAGGAAAACCTAATCAATGACACTCTTGTTAAATCCTTTAGATAACCTCCGCATTAATAATAAAATGCACTTCGTAGAATTTATGGATCGTAAGATTTAAACGCTAGAAACAAAACAATATCCTATTAGTTGGAATTCACGAAAGGCCCCGAGCATACCTGGGAACGTGAAGACCAAATAAAATGAAAATATCCTCACCTGTTTACAAACAACGCCGACTGATGGCAACAACTAAATTTCGGGACGAAATTTCTATTAAAAGGGGGATACTGTGACTACCCGTAAATTTCCGGTAATATTTAAACAAAAATCTTTATATGATTTCATTTAACCTCGACTAATTCGGAAAATTCACGAACAATTATTTGTAAATAATTACGCATTAATTTGATATATTAATATTATTATTATTAATATCCTTTTTAAACAAGATATCAATAATTAATATCTTTATTATCAGTATTGTTATTATGAATACAAAAAATATTGACAAATATTCTTGGAAAAATAGTAAATCAATTTGTTTATTTTAAAAAAAAATATAAAAAAATCCTTAAAATAAATGATTTTTTTAATAAAATAAATAAATAAATAAATAAATTACTTTTTAATTAAAAATTATAATGGAAAACTACTTTTATTATTTTATTTTGTGCATTATCCCATGACCTAACATTTAATACTTTTGAAATTTAAAATCCCATTAAAAATTAAAATATTTCGTTTTCTTTTAATTATTTTATTTTTTTACCTAATTTTTTCAATTATAAATACCCCTCATTTCTCATTCAAACTCACACCAAAATTTCTCTCATTCTCTCTTTGAAGAATTACTACTAGTAAGTATTCTTTTCTTACTTTTTACTTTTTACTTTTTACTTTTTACTTCGGTTTATTATTTTTTTTACCGAAACATGTAAATAATGTTATAAATTATATGCAATTAAAATTAAAATAAATAACATGTTATAATTAGTAATATATGTTACTAAAAATTATAAAAGTATTTTTATGAATTAATATATAGGAGTTATAATTAAAATCGAATTAATGAATATATATGTATATACGCACCTAACGTGAAGGTTATAATTAAAGATAGCGTACAAAGACTACAAACATCACCGCTACTTGTGGCCTAGGGTGATCCTTGTTACCATTATGGGACGCTTGTGGATCTCGAATGCCAAGACTTAGATTCTGGTCAAGAGATCCTGGGCCGCTCGGTAACAATAGATCATTCGAGTGACTTGCATGTTAGCAACGAAGTTTGGGCGAGATTGTACAACATCTTTGTTAAGAATTATAACCCGAACATTCTTAAACTAGAAGCTCACTATAAGTGAAAGTTTTTCATAAATAGTAGGTTTCCAAAAATAGAAACTTTTGAGAAATAGGAACTTTTTTCGAAAACCGTCCCTGTCAATATAGTTGCTATATTAATAAACATACTTTATGTTAAGTTAGACATTAACTAATCAAACGTTATACCTCAAGGTTGATATCCAGATCACTTACTTGCTTTACTTTCCTTCTTGCGTGGAATACTTCAACTGCTATTTAATGTGAGTTTCATATGCTCCCTTTTACTCTTTACATTTTTGGGCTGAGAATACATGCGCTACTTTTATAACTGTTTTTATGAAATGAATACAAATACTAAAACTGATTTTTCGTGAGTTTTCATATGCTCCCTTTTACTCTTTACATTTTTGGGCTGAGAATACATGCGCTACTTTTATAACTGTTTTTATGAAATGAATACAAATACTAAAACTGATTTTTCGTGAGTTTTCATATGCTCCCTTTTACTCTTTACATTTTTGGGCTGAGAATACATGCGCTACTTTTATAACTGTTTTTATGAAATGAATACAAATACTAAAACTGATATTTTTGTGAGTTCATCTGCTCCCTTTTTATATATTTTTGGGCTGAGAATAAATGCGAAACTTTAATAACTGTTTTACACGTATCAACTATTAAACTGTGATATCTTGGGCTATGACCAGCAAGTCCCAACCGACAAGTATAAACGATAACTTGTACTGGGCAAACTTGAAAGTCTAGTCTAAATATCAGTACCAACTATTAAACTGTGATATGTTGGGCTATGACCAGCAAGTCCCCAACCGACAAGTATAAACGATAACTTGTACGGGGTAAACTTGAAAGTCTAGTCTAAATATCAGTACCAACTGTTAAACTATACTATACCCGGCTATGTCCGACTAAGTCCCTACAGTGATATTTTTAATTGCTGCGGCATTCTTAATTATTGGGGATAGGCCTATCGGGAGTAACGTCCCCGATACATTTGACTAAGTCTTTGTATTACTTGATAATGAAATTAAACGACAAGGACAGAACAACTTGTCACGGGGCAAACAACGTTTAGTCTAAATATCACGCACTAGCATAACTTTTTGATCCCGCGGGAGATCAACTTTACAAACTAAATTGTATGGTCTAACATTGTTACTGAAATCATTATTTATTACAAACCTATGAACTCACTCAACCTCGTGTTGACTTTTTAAACATGTTTATTCTCAGGTACTTAAATATTGCTTTTGCTGTATATCTACTGCTTTGATGATAATTGCTTGCTATGCTTGGAGTCTTCATTACATATCATATCAATTAAAGACATATTTATCTTCCACTGCAAAACTCAACAAAACGTCTCATGTAGAGTCGTTCTCGTTTATACAACTGTGATTTGATATAATTAGACATAAATACCCCATGCCCTATTTGGGGGTGTCACACAATCTCCACTCTTCCAACATCAAGATTAAGCTAGGATCATTCATCATTATTGGTATTATTGTTCTATATCTTTTAAACATGAATTCAACTTGTATTTACTGTTCCATTAGTTCTATTATGATTCTGTTAGGCTAAAAGCCTTGTGTGTTTGCTTCAATGTAAGATTTATGGCTTGGGATTGTTCTATACTTTGATGTTATGCTAGTTATATATATGTTTGATTGATTAAATTATCTAGTCCAACTACAAGAACCATTGTTATGCTTGCTTAGTTCGTTACTTCAATTATATAGATTGCAAACCTATTAATGTGAGTTAACTAGGAAAACAATCTATACTTCAATACATCTAGTAATCTAGATGATTAAATGCATAAACTTAAGTGATTTTGTTATGTATTTAATTCGGTAACTGAATAAGTTCTAAAGCAACATAGTTATGAAATTACCTCAAGTGATTGTTATAATTTAGGTTTCACGTGAGTTTAACCGGGTTGGATCTAGTTAGTTAATCAATCTAAATCACCATGTTCTTTCAAAAGATCCATTGTTGTAATCATCCTTGTATCCTAGTTCAATTATGTAAGTTATGACTTGGTTTATGTCAGTTTATCAAAGACCATAGTTTATACTTCAACACCTAGTGATCTAGCCACCTATATGTGAGTATAGGATGTTAATTGAACGATATTTAGGATATACAATCATGTAGTTTACTTAGAGTGATCTTAGTAAACTAGGTTTTATGTGAATTCAACCACGAAAGAATCTTGTTGATTAAACATAGCTCTTAAGTTTATAGAAATTGTGAAATTGATATAAACTGCTCTATTGTAACTATCACGTAATGGTTTTAATTATAAAAGAACAATCCCTGTCATTTATCAAGCATAGAAGTAAACACCGCATTCTCATTCTTGTTAATTACTATATTTATTTACTGTTTCGTTAAACGAAAATACAACTTCAAACACAAAACCCCCCTTTTAGAATAATTAATCGTGGTAAAATCTTAAAAACAAACTTCTCCCTGTGGATCGAACTGGTCAATTTACTTGCTAGTTACTGCATGATCGGGTTTTAGTTGCCTGTATTATGTGTTAATTATTAAGCATATTGTCTACATTTTAAAGGTTACGTCTTGACACATCAACTTTTTAGCGCCGCTGCCGGGGAGCGGTTTTGTTAAAAGATTTTAATAAACTTTGAATTATTCGATCCTTTTGTAGGAATTCAATTCCTAGAAAAGTTACTTTTTATTGTAAGCTTGTGTTTTTGCAATTGGTTTGTTTGTGGTGTTGTGATTGCAGGATAGGTATTAGTGCATGAATCTAAGTTCTTCCAACTCTAATTTAATTCCTTCATATCCTGAACCTGAAAGAGAGCTTCACGAATGCTTAAGAGCTCAAGAAGTAGAATCTCTTGCTCAGGGTTTAGAATCACTTTCATTAGATTCTAACTCTGAACCAATTGTTCAACCAATCATAGAACCAGTTATTAAAGAAGAGGAAGAGATGACTGCTACAAATCAAACGATGGATGCATTAATGAAGGCAATAAGGACAGGTCAAGGCCACGCAATTATTCAACCCACGATGACTGATGGTTTTGAAATAAAGGGTCAATTTCTCCACATGGTGACTAATACATGCCAATTCGGTGGAGCCCCAAATGAGGATGCTAACGAGCATCTTCGTAAGTTTGTAAGCATTTGCAAGCTTTTCAAAATCAAAGATGTCACCGATGAAGTTGCATGTTTAAAAATCTTTCCATGGTCCCTAAAGGATGATGCAAGAGATTGGCTAGACTCATTACCGGAAGGATATATTGAAGATTGGAATGATATGATGGACAAGTTTTTGTCAGAATTCTTCCCTGCTTCAAAAGCAGCAAAGTTGCAAAGTGATATAAATCACTTCAAGCAAAAGTCTAATGAGACTCTTTATGAAGCTTGGACCCGATTCAATAAAATGCTTAGGGTATGTCCTCAACACGGGTTGAATACATTCCAAAACGTCCAAATATTCTATAAAGGAGTCAATGTGGCTACCCGAAAGGATATAGATGTTGCAGCAGGAGGATCAATCATGAAAAAAACGCCCGAAGAAGCTCACACAATAATTGCCGATATAGCAGCCCATTCTCATAATTGGCATCAAGAGATGGAGTTCTCTAGATCATCAACAGTTGCTAATGTCGAAAGCAACGATGAAATCACTGCATTAAAAGTTCAATTGGCAAATCAAGCAAGGCAAATTTAGAAGGTAACCAAAGAAATGCACGCTATCAGGGTAGGGTGTGAATTGTGTCAAGGTCCCCATCTCACTAGAGATTGTGATCAAACAACGATAGAAGAGCAAGCAAATTTTTTAGGTTACTTGCGTAAAGGTGAAATGAATTTTGACGACTTTCCGGAGGTTGAAGCAATGAACCGGAAATATCCTCCTGTCAACAGTTATCAAATAGGAGGACCTTTAAGTTCAAACAACAATTACCACGGAGGAAATTCAGGTTACCAAAATAACCGAAATTTCCCAAATCAAAATCAAAGAAATGCACCACCGGGTTACAATCATCAAAACAATCGTAATCAACCTCCACAAAATTACCAAAATAATTTCCAACACAATCAACCACAACCACAACCACAAGCACTTATACAACCACAACCCGAGAAGAAATCCGGTTTAGAAGATCTTTTGTGAGATTTTATGGTTAAGTACGAGCAAAATGCGGAACTTCAAACTCTGCAAATTCGAAATCAACAAGCTACGATTCAGAATTTAGAAAGGGATGTTGAAAGGATCTCACAGTTACTAGCAGAGAGACCACCTGGTGCTCTCCCCTCAAATACTCAAGTGAATCCCAATAACAATCAAACAAGGAATGAGCATGTAAATGCTATAACTACTAGAAGTGGTTTAACCACTAACCCGGAGACCCTTAAGTCCCCGAAAGTTCCTTTATCTCCTTCTGTTTTGCAGGTACCTGTTGATGTAGATGAGCATGTTGAAAAAGAACAAGAGAAAGATGATTCACCAGTGATCATATCGAAGAAAAGTGAAGAACCATCAGTGAAGGTGTACAAGGCACCTATTCCATACCCAAAAGCATTGAAGAAAGACAGACTCACGAGCCAATATCAGAAATTTGCGGATATGATCAAGCAAATCAGCATTAACATGCCACTCGTGGAGGTTCTTAAGGGTATGCCCCATTACGGGAAGTTTTTAAAAGATCTCATATACTCGAAGGGTAAATACCACGAAGTTTCTGCCACATTCCTCCATGAGGAGTGTTCGGCCATCTTAAAAAAGCAAAATGTACCTCTAAAATTGGGAGATCCGGGTAGTTTTATCATACAATGTATGATGGGTGATTCGGTAGTGTACGATGCACTAGCCGACCTAGGTGCAAGTGTTAACCTAATGCCTTACTCGTTATATTTGAAACTTGACTTAGGAGACTTGAAACCAACCCGGATGGGTATTCGATTAGCAAATCAATCATTTGATACTCCCATAGGTATAGCCGAGATATTCTTGTAAAAGTTAGCTCACTTATCTTTCCCGTCGACTTTGTTATTCTAGAAATGCAAGAGGGCACAAAAGTTCCTATCATTTTAGGACGCCCTTTCCTTAACACCGCAGATGCTATCATTGTCCAAAAAGAACAATTAAGTCTAGGTGTGGGAAACGAGAGAATAATTTGTCACATTGACAAAGCCATGAAACGACCCACTTCCACCGATGACTCTTGTTTTCAAATTGATGTTATAGACCTTTGTGTTGAGAATGAATTGCAGGAGCTACTTGAAATTGATACCTCAGGGTTAACCTCGGTAAGTGAAAGTGAATATTTCAATATTGATGAAGATTTTAATGAGTTGATGAAGGTGGTCACGGACGATGAGACCATAGAAGAAGAAATTCCCAAGGAAGAGGAATCATTTGAAGATATCGAAAATAAAGATAGATTCTGAATAAAGAATTCCTTGGAAGAACCACCCGTACTAGAGCTTAAGGAGCTACCCAAACACTTGGAGTATGCTTATCTCGAAGGTACATCTCAATTACCGGTAATTATTGCTTCACATCTTTCCGGTAACGAGAAGGAAAGGTTAATCTCTGTTTTAAAAACCCATAGAAAGGCTATAGCCTGGAAAACGACTGACATTCCAGGGATAAACCCGTCTTATTGTACACATAAAATTCTCCTTGAGAATGACTTCAAACCAGTAGTACAAAGACAATGTAGGCTAAATCCCAATATGAAAGAGGTTGTTAAAAAGGAGGTAGTCAAGCTTCTTGATGCCGGGTTAATCTACCCCATCTTCGATAGTCCTTGGGTTAGTCCAGTGCAAGTAGTAACCAAAAAGGGGGGTACAATCATTATTGTAAATGAAAAGGACGAACTCGTTCCAACTAGAACGGTTACCGGTTGGAGAGTCTGTATTGATTACAGACGTCTCAATGATGCCACTAGAAAGGATCATTTCCCGTTGCCTTTTATTGATCAAATGATTGAACGATTAGCGGGGAAAGAATACTATTGCTTTCTAGATGGTTTCTCCGGTTACTTCCAAATTCCAATTGATCCCAACGACCAAGAAAAGACCACATTCACTTGTCCTTTCGGTACCTTGGCCTATCACCGCATGCCATTTGGTTTATGCAATGTACCCGGAACCTTTCAAAAGTGCATGATGGCAATTTTTGATGATATGGTAGAGGATTGTATGGAAGTCTTCATGGATGACTTTTTCGTGTTTGGAGACTCCTTTGAATCGTGTCTTTTTAACCTTGAACGTATGCTTATCCGATGTGAGAAAGCAAATTTGGTCCTGAATTGGGAAGAATGCCACTTCATGGTGAAGGAGGGCATTGTACTTGGTCACAAGATATCTCGTGCGGGAATAGAGGTAGATAAAGCTAAAATTGAAGTTATCTCTAAGCTACCTATACCGACGAATGTCAAGGCCATTAGAAGCTTTCTTGGTCACGCGGGATTTTACAGACGATTTATCAAAGATTTTTCTAAAATCGCTGGCCCAATGACCAAACTTCTTGAAAAGGATGCTTCATTTGACTTTGATTCTAATTGCGAGAACGCATTCTCCATTCTAAAGTCAAAAGTCACACAAGCTCCCATTATCGTATCTCCGAATTGGAGTATGCCTTTTGAGTTAATGTGTGACGTGAGCGACTATGCCTTAGGTGCTGTTTTAGGACAACGTCCCGATAATCATTTTTTCCCAATTTATTATGCGAGCAAAACTCTAACGGGAGCTCAAATTAATTATACCACCACGGAAAAGGAGCTCCTGGCGGTTGTTTATGCGTTTGATAAATTTCGGTCATATTTGGTGTTGTCCAGAACCATTGTTTACACGGACCATTCGGCCCTTAGGTACCTATTCTCGAAACTAGATGCAAAGCATCGTCTCATACGTTGGGTTCTTTTACTTCAAGAGTTTGACATTGAGATACGTAACAAGAAAGAAGCCGAGAATCTAGCCGCCGACCATTTATCCCGACTTGAAAACCCCAAATTAGATAAACTCGATGATACAATCATCAAGGACACATTTCCTGACGAATCTCTAATGAGGGTTGACAAGGAATCTGAAATCTCATGGTTTGCTCACTTTGCAAACTATCTTGCTTCAGGCATTCTTCAAAAAGGACTTTCTTATCAACAAAAGAAGAAATTCTTTGCGGATTTGAAGTCCTATTTCTGGGAACACCCCGACCTATTTCGTGTTGGTGCGGATCAAGTGATTCGCCGTTGTGTGTATGGAAAAGAGGCTCAATAAATTCTTGAGCATTGCCATCAAGGGCCCACCGGCGGTCATTTCGGACCAAACCACACCGCAAGAAAAATTCTTGACTCAGGCTTTTATTGGCCCACGATCTTTAAAGATGCCCATAATTTCGTTTGGACTTGTAATGCATGCCAACGAACGGGTAACATCACGAAAAAGGACGAGATGCCTCAAACCGGCATCCAAGTTTGTGAAATCTTTGATATTTGGGGACATGGGACCATCTCCAAGTTCCCATAAGTGTAAGTACATCCTAGTAGCCATTGACTATGTATCTAAGTGGGCTGAAGCGAAAGCTTTACCTACAAATGATGCTAGGGTGGTGGTGAACTTTGATAATGCTAAAAATGAACATATATTTCATAGCATTATTCCTCAAGAAAGACAAGCTTTTAGTTGCAACTGTTCTATTTACAAGTGATATTCGTTTAAATAATAAAAGGCGAAGACAAAAGACAGATTCGACGAATTGAAGACGCAAATGACCAAAAAGCTCAAAAGTACAAAATACAATCAATGAGGTTCCAATTATTGATAAGAAACGTCTCAAAATTACAAGAGTACAAGATTCAAAACGCAAAGTACAAGATATTAAATTGTACGCAAGGACGTTCGAAAATCCGAAACCGGGACCAGAGTCAACTCTCAACGCTCGATGCAACGGACTAAAAATTACAAGTCAACTATGCACATAAATATAATATAATATATAATTAATTCTTAAAATTAATATATATATTATATTATATTATAAAATCGTCGGCAGAAGAAAACAACCAAATGTGAGCCTCCCCAGCTGGCCATGCGATCGCATGGCCTTGAAGAGCAAAGCTCATGCGATCGCATGAGCTCCTTTTTCAGTTCACAGGCCTATAAATTCGCAGTTTGGTGAACGTAAAAATCCATCCATCAATCTCTCTATCTATATGTAAACGTATATATTTATATTTATATTTTAATTTTAATTTTAATTTTAAATCCTAATAATAAGGGTATGTTAGTGAATGTTGTAAGGGTGTAAGTCGAAATTCTGTCCGTGTAACGCTACGCTATTTTTAATCATTGTAAGTTATGTTCAACCTTTTTACATTAATGTCTCGTAGCTAAGTTATTATTATGCTTATTTAATCCGAAGTAATCATGATGTTGGGCTAAAAATATTAAAATTGGGTAATTGGGCTTTGTACCATAATTGGGGTTTGGACAAAAGAACGACACTTGTGGAAATTAGACTATGGGCTATTAATGGGCTTTATATTTGTTTAACTAAATGATAGTTTGTTAATGTTAATATAAATATTTACAATTGGACGTCCCTATAAATAACCATATACACTCAATCGGACACGATGGGCGGGATATTTATATGTACGAATAATCGTTCATTTAACCGGACACGGGAATGGATTAATAGCCACTAGAATTATTAAAACAGGGGTGAAATTATGTACAAGGACACTTGGCATAATTGTTAACAAAGTATTAAAATCTTGGGTTACACTCAGTCGACATCCTGGTGTAATTATTAAACAAAGTAATAAAACCTTGTTTTACAGTTAAGTCCCCAATTAGTTGGAATATTTGACTTCGGGTATAAGGATAATTTGACGAGGACACTCGCACTTTATATTTATGACTGATGGATTGTTATGGACAAAAACCAGACGGACATATTAAATAATTCAGGACAAAGGACAATTAACCCATGGGCATAAAACTAAAATCAACACGTCAAACATCATGATTACGGAAGTTTAAATAAGCATAATTTTTTTATTTCATATTTAATTTCCTTTATTTTATATTTAATTGCACTTCTAATTATCGCATTTTTATTTATTGTTATTGTATTTAATTTCATTTTTAATTATCGTACTTTTTAATTATCGCAAGTTTATTTTATCGCACTTTTATTATTCGCAATTTCATTATCGTTATTTACTTTACGCTCTAAATTAAGTCTTTTATTTATTTAATATTTTACATTTTGTTTTAACTGCAACTAAAGTTTTTAAAATCGACAAACCGGTCATTAAACGGTAAAAACCCCCTTTATAATTATAATATTATATATATTTGTATTTTTATAAATTTAAACTAATATAGCGTTAAGCTTTGTGAAAAAGATTCCCTGTGGAACGAACTGGACTTACTAAAAACTACACTACTGTACGATTAGGTACACTGCCTATAAGTGTTGTAGCAAGGTTTAAGTATATCCATTCAATAAATAAATAAATATCTTGTGTAAAATTGTATCGTATTTAATAGTATTTCCTTGTAAAATTTAATAATATTTTATACCCCTTAGCTTTAACATCAAGTATTTTTGGCGCCGCTGCCGGGGAACTTAAAAATTTAGCTTAAAAGCCGGAAGCGCAACGCTATGTAAAAAAAAAAGATTGTTATTTTTAGTTTACTTTTATAAAAATACGTTTTTTTAAAAATACGTTTTAAAAATTCAAAAATATAAAAAGAAAAACAAAAATTTATATATTTTTAAGAGTTTGTTAAATATATAAGTTTTATAAAGTTTCTTTATTTTTATTTTTAGTATTTAAAAATATAAATTTTATTTAAATATTGTGTTTTTTATAAAACATCAAAACACCAAAACAGAAAAAAAAATATAAAAGTTTACGGGCTACACTGTAGCAGCCCAACCTATCTGGCCCGATTTTCTACTTTATGCGATCGCATGAATATATAGCATACACTCCATGCGATCGCATGGAGTGATTTGACTCGTCTGAAACATAAGCTGTACGAAATTAGGGTTTATAATAATAATTATTATTAATTAATAACACTAATTAGGTTATAATTATTTTATTATTTAGTTTAGTTTATTTATAATTTGTATTTTAAGTCTAAATTAGTTTTAATAATTTATAAAATTAATAGTTTTATAAAATAAATAATATAAAAATAATATTTTTATAAAAATTGTAATTTTTACAACTTTTTATATATTTTTATATTTTGTCCCTTTTTAATAGTTTTAGCGTAATTTTTGTATTTTTCGCTCGTATTTATTTTTAATTCATAGTTTTTGCTATAGTTATTTTTATTTCTAGATTTTTAGGCCTTGCCGTAAAATCCCTTAAGTGCTTTTTCTTTAGACTAAGATTTAGGTGCTTTCGAATTTTGCGACACCTTTTTAAGTTTTAGTACCTTTTTAAGTTATTTCCATTTGGGATATAGTTTTACTTGTAAGCTTTAAGACGCAACTTTTAGTTTTAAATTTTTAGTTCCTTTTTAAGTTTAGACGCGCTATTTTCTTATTTCTCGACGCCTTTTACCTATGTATCAATTATCATTCCAATTAATAATCTCAATTTGCGATTATAATTTTAAGTTAGTGATAGTAATAAGGTTGGGTTAGTCGAGTGTTTTTAAGTTCTATAAGTCACTCTTTTTCTTTCTTATTTTTATTTTTCGATTTTTTCCGACGCACTCTTTTTCTTTCTTATTTCTCGCTATTCTAGTTTTTAGGACATAGATTTTTATTCTACTTCTTATCTAAATTTCTTAAAATTACGAAAATTTATTATAAGTGGTTAAATTGATAGACATCAAAATTTTCTGGTTCGTAGTAATAGTTGGATTTGTACGTGGACCGGGTTATTGGAGCCAAACAGTCCTCAATTATATTGAGACCAAACGAATCCTGCCCCTCTGCTGCATCTTTTGGCTATTCGAAACGTGGGCAAAATCAGAAAAGTCTATTTGTGACAAACCGGAAATTTCCAACCAAATTTAAACTTTAATCTTTATATGTTTTCGACACGATAAGCAATATTTGTTAAGTTAAATTTCAAGAATTTTAAACTATGTTCATACATTCATTCAACCTCGACCAAGTTCCAACGATTCACGAACCATTAAACGAATATGATTATATATGAATATGTGTATATATATTATAACTTGAAACGTAAACAAAATATTAGATTAAATACTTTATATGATTGTATCTGTTTCAAAATGTTTATCAATGGAATTAGAAGATTAGATCAAATGATTGAATTATCAGATATATTGAATTATTATTACAAGTCTCTGTTGAAAGGCCCACGTTGATTTGAGAAATCTTTCCATTTTAACAATATTCGGAAAATGGTAAAGTGATTTTTAAATAAGAACAAATTGTCAATCATTGAGAACTAGACAAAGGATAGTGGAAGATTGAATCTCATAAAGACTCGATTGATCTATTTAGTTTCAAACGTACAAAAATGTTTTCAGTTTAAAAAGAACTTTATTATTAAAACGTATATAACTTTTATAAATATCTAGAACCACTTTTGACAACTCATTACTTAACTAGTATGATAAAGATAACGATATTTATATTTTATTTTATTAAATATATATAACGATTTAAATTAATATTATATATATTTATACGCGTATTATACGTACATAGTTTTATACTTTTACTATACTTAAACTTTACCTTTACTTTATTTTTACTTTACTTTAACTTTAATAATTCATACTTTAATAATTCACTTTAATAATTCATACTTTAATAATTCACTTTAATAATTCATACTTTAATAATTCACTTTAATAATTCATACTTTAATAATTCACTTTAATAATTCACTTTAATAATTCAAAAATCTATTATAAATAGAATTCAATAGGTTTCATTATTTCATAGAAACTTGAAAATAGTTTTCTCTAAACTCTCTCAATCGATTTACATATATATATTTACTCCGTATTATCTCAAGATATTATTAGTATACATAAAATATTACGACGGAGTGCTGTCCGAGTGATTTCGAAGTTGTTTTTTCGAGTGAGATAGGATTAAGGAAATTATGGGTTATAGCTATGGAGGTGATTGAGTATGGTTCATGGGTATGCTCGTGAGGTCAATATAGTGTTTATCATCTCCGTTGCGTTTACGTACCTTTCCTGCAATATTGAATCTCAATATTGATATGTGAGTACTCATAATTTAATTTTTACATACTAATAGTGTATCCCTGACTAGTGCTCGAGTATATAGGATTATGCATGCTTGTACTTTTGATATTGCCATTAGATAGGTTATGTTGATTCCTGAATTAGTTACATATACGATTGAGATAAGGTATAAGATATGCATGTCGTTGGAAAGCTAGCGAAAAATAGTTGAATTTTGGTTTAAGAATCACTTGAATCCAAGTAACGGTTAGAAAGTTATGAAATAAACAAATTGCATAATTAATTTCGTAATTAAAATTGCTGATGATAATTAGTAAACTAATTTTCTGGGTTATAAAAAGTGGTTATTTGGATTCTACTCGTCGAGTAGATGAATTTTCATATAAAGCACGTCTCGTTTCGTTGAACGGTTGTCAAGTTATGGACAAAAGAAGTTTTGCAAATTTTGATGAAATGTCGAAACGGGAACTGAAATTCTCGCTGATCTGCGTTGTTTCATATATAAAAAAATACCACTGAATTCTTTGCTGTAAGGTCTAACAAACGACTCTATCCGTTTGTCAATTCGAGTCTCGACGATTTTTCTAAAAATCATCAAAGTTGATGGTTTGGTCACATTTTAAAATTCTAAAAAGAGCTGAAACTTTTTTATTTAAAAATGTCAGTTTTGTATCAGTTGTCATGGTCGGCCTGATATGTGTTTACTCTTGCCAAAAATCATGTTATATCTTTGTGGTAACGAGAATTTGTAGGCTTTGACCGTTTGTCAATACGAGTTTTGAGGAATTTTCTAAAAATCTCCAAAGTAGGCTACTCGGTCACTTTTGTAAATTTATTAAAGCTGAAAAATTAACGTTGAAACGCCGAAAACGCGTTGGCAACTACGAGTTGTCTAGGTTTAGTTTACTTCTGTAATATTTATGCTTAATCTTTTTGGTAATGTGTAACTTTTATCTTTGGCCGTTTATCAATCAGAGTTCCGATAATTTTTCTAAAAATAGCTGAAGTGGCCCGTTTAGTCATGTTTGACCGAAAATCATTTTTGTATAAGTTATTATATATTTGCATGCGACCTCATTTTTACTTTGACCTTTGACTTTTGACTTTAACCTTTGACTTTTGACTTTGAACTTTGACTTTTCCTGTTAACTTTTCAGTTAACTTTTTGTGTTGATTTTCTCAAAAAAAAAAAAAAAAAACCTAAAATACTATTTTATGATTATGAAACCATTTGTGTTACGTTGTTTCACACGTCACCTTTTACTAGAATCTTAATTGAGCATGAGTAATATAACATGTTACTATACTGTAGAGTCAGACTCGAGCTATAGGATAGGATTACACTATGACCTGACCTAAATTGCTATACAAATATTGACCAACATATAAATATATATAATTAATATAGGTTCGTGAATCCGAGGCCAACCTTGCACTTGTTCAATGACGTTATATGTATTTTTACTACGAAATACAGTATGGTGAGTTTCATTTGCCGTTTTACCCTTTATATTTTTGGGACTGAGAATACATGCGCTTTTATAAATGTTTGACGAAATAGACACAAGTAATTGAAACTACATTCTATGGTTGATTTATTGAAATCGAATATGCCCCTTTTTTATTAAAGTCTAGTAATCTAAGAATTAGAGAACAGACACCCTAATTGACGCGAATCCTAAAGATAGATCTATTGGGCCTAACAAACCCCATCCAAAGTACCGGATGCTTTAGTACTTCAAAATTTATATCATGTCCGAAGGAGGATCCCGGAATGATAGGGGATATTCTTATATGCATATTGTTAATGTCGGTTACCAGGTGTTCACCATATGAATGATTATTTTTGTCTCTATGCATGGGACGTATATTTATGAGAACTGGAAATGAAATTCTTGTGGTCTATTAAAATGATGGAAATAAATGATTATGATAAACTAATGAACTCACCAACCTTTTGGTTAACACTTTAAAGCATGTTTATTCTCAGGTGTTAAAGAAATCTTCCGCTGTGCATTTGCTCATTTTAAAGATATTACTTGGAGTCTTTCATAGCATATTTCGAAGAACGTTGCATTCGAGTCATTGAGTTCATCAAAGATTATTATTAAATCAATTTATAGTTGGATAGTGGATATTATGAAATGGTATGCATGCCTGTCAATTTTTGATGTAAAGAAAGATTGTCTTTTAAAAACGAATGCAATGTTTGTAAAATGTATCATATAGAGGTCAAATACCTCGCAATGTAATCAACTATTGTGAATCGTTTATAATGTATATGAACGGGTCCTTTCAGTTGGTATCAGAGCGGTGGTCTTAGCGAACCAGGTCTGCATTAGTGTGTCTAACAGATAAGTCGATAGGATGCATTAGTGAGTCTGGACTTCGACCGTGTCTGCATGTCAATAGTTTTGCTTATCATTTTGTGTCAAAAATTAACTACTTATCATCCTCAGGAAATTACCTGCTTATCATTTTTAGTCTAAGACACGTCTTGCTGCATTGATTGCATGAATAGTGTATAGACAAAAATTCATATCTTAGCGTATCTGCTAAATCATATCTTATCGTATCTATTACTGTAAACGTTGCCTGATATATCCCTTAAATTCCTCCGTAATTTATGAAATCTTTTGTTCTATATATATGGATATTCTATGTTATTAGAATACCATCCGATAACCTAAAATCATTTCATATCGGAAAAAAAATCCTTATTCAATCGTACGAAATGGAATTCATCATTAATTCAAGTTCCTCGAATTTCGAAATGGAATCCCACTCCAGCTCCTAAAGCAGTGTGACCGGAATAGATCAACCAATCAGTCATCACCTATTCTGGATGAATTGCGTATGGGTTCGTAGCCTCCTCAATCATTGGAGACAAGAAGAAGGTGATCCCTTCCATCCACCACATTGCCCTCTTGACGAAGAACCTGAAGCACTTACCGGCGAACCTGTCCGAAACACCATTTTCTCGCTCATTTCCAGAGTATCTCGTCACGATTATATATTACATCAAATTTTAGATTTTATTTATCCGCTCGTCCGAACCGACAATCACCCCTGTGTAATAGAAGAAGTCAACGAGCTTCGCGCTCGGGTAGTGGCTTTGGAAAATATGGTGCAGAGATTACAAACACCAGCAGCAGCATCAGCAGCATAACCAGTAACACCATCATCAATGCCAATAGTACCATTACCACCCCAACCACAACCACGTCGTAAACCTCAACTTTACACAATGTCCCACAAGCACCAATGCCATACGCCCTGTAGATACCAAGGAATACCAACAACAATAACCGACGAAGTATTAATTCATAACTTCATTGGAGAAACATTCCGCGCAGATTATGTAATCTCTAAAGTCTTAGAGATTATCTAATCTAGCCCTAACCATAAATCAGTTAAGCGAACCAAAATGATAGAAGGAAGAGTAGAAACCCTGACAAAAATGGTGTGTGATTAACAATCTAAACTTGTTTTACCAACAGCATCAACAGTACCGTCAGCGTCACCAGCATCATCAGTACAGTCAACATCAGAATCAACAACACCTATAACATCACAAATTCCGTCAGCTCAAGAATCACTATGGACATCATTACGAATCAATAACCCGTATATTGTATCAACGAGTTATGAAGAATTAACTCATTCCCTTTGAAGAAATTATATGTATATTTTATATAATTTGAAATAAAAATAAATCTTTCCGTGCTAAGCTATTGTGTGTGAATCTTAACTACTCGGTTAATTCATATTACAAATATGCAATAATGTACATCCTTCGGCCGCAACTTAACCAGCGTTAACTACAATCTCTGTCGCAATTCAACAAATTCCAATTCATAATAAATCAGGTATATATTTGATTTTACACTTTCATCATCGATGTACCCGAAACTTTTCAGATAACATCATTCGTACTTTGCGAAATTCACAAGAATTCCACGAACCGAACATCATACATCAACAAATAACGAAGTATTGATTCATAATTTCAATGTCATTAAAGAAATACTGCGTAAAAGTTATGTACTTTTTAAAGCCTTTAGGGATTATTCAATTCTAGTTTCAACCGTAAATCAAATGAGTTTAATTTAACATTAACTCATTAAATCTATGTTACATCTGAAGAAAATATACATATATATATTTTCATAAACACTGTAATAAAATTCTTTTGTACAAAATATTAATTGTAGAATTTTTTTTAACGGGTAGGTAATACCCGAGAGATATATAAATTCACAATTAATATATTACATTCTTCGAATCTGATTCAGCAAATCATCCATTATACTCCCTACTTTCACAACAATATACATTCTTTTATAGAAATCAAAACAACCATACTCATTCAAAATTTAATTACATATTCTGATTTTGAAATCTCAAAATTCAACTTGAGATATGACCAAAATCATCACTCTTAGATCCTTACATCTTTCACAAGCTATATTTTGACTTCAAAACTGTGTTAGAACATCAAATGTATGTTAACGATTACAATCTGTGTTCAAACCCTTCGAAAATTTCTGAAGACACTTCGAATGATGAGCAATCGAGATGATGATCCAACCACATGTTACCCACAGTTATGTACCTGAAAAACTCTTGAAACCAAAGTAAAAGTTTAAACAACGTATCCGCGTCAGATTCTTTAGCATTTATTAGCAAAAATAACTTTGCGACTCCTATTCAAAGTAGCCAGTTTTGTCACAGCTCCAGCAAGTCAACTTCGACTTTTCAGTCAGACTAACCTTATTATAACCATGAGATATACACCATCGTTACCAGGGAACCTTTTACATTCCACCACATTATTAACAGTTGTATCAACAACTTCATTACCCTTTGACTTTAGCCTCTCCAAAAAGTCATTATAATTATTCATTGAAACCCCATCATTTACTCATTCGCATCTTGTAATGAGAATTTCCATACGAATCATTGGGAATTAGCAATCAGTATTTTGAAATCTCGCAGCATGTCTACGCCAACAGTTATATGTGTATATATAACGTCTATCTTCTGGACTTAATTTCAATGTGAAGATTCTGAAAAACACTTCGAACTACGAATTGGTTCTCCGAAAATGGAAAAATACTGATGAAGCAGCAAAAAAACTATAAACGACCTTAACAGTAAAAGTTTGATGATAATGAATAGGTGTGCTGGCAAAGCGTAGAAAAAGAGAAGTCTTGGGACTGGAAAACGGATTGAGCAAAGTAGGAAGGAGGCTGTGGAAAAATTACAAAGACTGAACCTGACTTCAAAGGATCCAAATAATTCAGTATCTGCTGAAGTCATTAACGAATACCTTGCTCCTGACTCTAAACCCCTGCGGACAATATTCTTCATCATCCTCTGATATTAGAAATTCTAAAATATCATCATATCTTTCATTATAAATATCCTCCATATTTCTGAAGATATTTTCTTAATTTTTCTTATTTGAAATCATTTACCTCTTCGCGCTATCTGTATTACATCATAAAAGAAACTATTTTAGTTTCTAAATTCTGAAACATTCAAGTTTAAAATAGGAATATTTTGAAGTAGTGTTGGGAACTGAAGCATGAATTAGTATAATATAATGACACTTGATCAATGTGATTATATTACAGTAAGTCATGCTGACTTTCTAAATGGAACGTGATGATTCACAGATCATAACATCATCATGTGCCATGTTATACGACTCTTGTATTCTATTTAACCTCTAAAATATCAAGAAAATATTTCTTGATGATTCGGCCTTTTCCAAGGTATTTTAGTAATTTGACAAGTCAAGATCGTGCCATCAAAATTTTCTTCCTAGAACATTAACAATGTTCATTTCGAAATTCGTATCTGTGAATTCTGGACCATTACAAGCGGTGCTTAATCGCAAGAAGAAGAAATGAAAGGACAAAACTCCGAAATAGAAATTGGGATATAAATTGCAGCAAATAAAAGAGAGCATTAACTGTGAATGATAATGATTATAGAAGACAGAAGCAGAGACTTTTAAATATAAGGGAACATATAAAGCCCAACGACAAACCAGAAATTATAAACCATATATATCGATGCATATAGCAATATAAAGACACGGGAGAACTAGGAACACTATAAACCCAAGAGTATAGTAGAAGTAAATAGATTCTTCCGGCGGTAGATGAAAAAAAGAAGAATGACCGATATGAAAGTTAGAAGTATATCGAGAATCAAAACTGGATGGAGCATATTGATGAATACTTTAAAATATGAGTTGAGAGGGAAAGAATAGAAGGTGATGAAACATGACTAGGAACTTAGAAATCAACAGATTTAACTCATACAATAGCAGAATAAATGAATCAAACCCTCTAGTGAATAGTTTAAGTTTTTTTTTGATTAATTTAGTCAAACCACAACTAAATCAAGTGTGATTAGATCAACACCTAGAGCTATTATTCACCACCTGGGTGATTTGGACTGAGAGAGAATCGAAGGAGCTCACTAGATCTGAGTGTGTGTAACAAATGAGAGGCTTAACCTAAAATGAAGAACATAAGACTTTATATACCCCTGCTGTTGACACACCCATACGATTCATTCATCACACGTACGAGTTGGCTTCATCAACCGTACGGGTGATCACTCACTCGTGTCTTATCATTTAGGTTGTAATTGTGACTTAACTCAGCATCAACCATGCGTATGAGCCTGTCAGCCGTACTAGTGAGGCTTCACTCGTACGTCTGACTAAGTCTAACATAGTCAAACATCTAAATCTCGTTCCTGCAGTTCCCGTAACCACATACAAACACGGATAGGATAATAACGAGCAATCATGGTGGCCTGTAAACTGTTGTACCTGCAATGGACGTGGGTAGATGTCTAGGGACTTGCATAAAATGCATCAACAGATGGTGTGAGTTGTAAGGAAACGAAGGAGGTGAATTTATAAGAAAATCTCCGACAGAACAATTAAAATGGACGATCGCATTTAAAGCGGATCCTAATTCCCTTGATTACTGGAGAGTCAAATCTTATTAAGAAGATTTTCTTCAAATCCCTTAAAATCTGGGAATCAATCATATCTACGTCAAATGATAAGATGAATCTACACTTACTTATTTCACTCTTCTATGTTAGCTTCATTCGTACTCTTCATATAAATGGATTGTTTATCCAAATTATTCGCTGATGATAAAACTCTAATTTTCAGCCCGTATGCATCATGAAAACATACTTATTATCATTCACGACCTTTCTACTCAAATTTCGGGACGAAATTTCTTTAACGGGTAGGTACTGTGACAAACTGGAAATTTCCAACCAAATTTAAACTTTAATCTTTATATGTTTTTGACACGATAAGCAATATTTGTTAAGTTAAATTTCAAGAATTTTAAACTATGTTCATACATTCATTCAACCTCGACCAAGTTCCAACGATTCACGAACCATTAAACGAATATGATTATATATGTATATGTGTATATATATTATAACTTGAAACGTAAACAAAATATTAGATTAAATACTTTATATGATTGTATCTGTTTCAAAATGTTTATCAATGGAATTAGAAGATAAGATCAAATGATTGAATTATCAGATATATTGATTTATGATTACAAGTCTCTGTTGAAAGGCCCACGTTGATTTGAGAAATCTTTTCATTTTAACAATATTCGGAAAATGGTAAAGTGATTTATAAATATAAACAAATTGTCAATCATTGAGAACTAGATAAAGGATAGTAGAAGACTGAATCTCATAAAAACTCGATTAATCTATTTAGTTTCAAACGTACAAAAACGTTTTCAGTTTAAAAAGAACTTTATTATTAAAACGTATATAACTTTTATAAATATCTAGAACCACTTTTGACAACTCATTACTTAACTAGTATGATAAAGATAACGATATTTATATTTTATTTTATTAAATATATATAACAATTTAAATTAATATTATATATATTTATACGCGTATTATACGTACATAGTTTTATACTTTTACTATACTTAAACTTTACATTTACTTTATTTTTACTTTACTTTAACTTTAATAATTCATACTTTAATAATTCACTTTAATAATTCATACTTTAATAATTCACTTTAATAATTCATACTTTAATAATTCACTTTAATAATTCATACTTTAATAATTCACTTTAATAATTCAAAAATCTATTATAAATAGAATTCAATAGGTTTCATTATTTCATAGAAACTTGAAAATAGTTTTCTCTAAACTCTCTCAATCGATTTACATATATATATTTACTCCGTATTATCTCAAGATATTATTAGTATACATAAAATATTACGACGGAGTGCTGTCCGAGTGATTTCGAAGTTGTTTTTTCGAGTGGGATAGGATTAAGGAAATTATGGGTTATAGCTATGGAGGTGATTGAGTATGGTTCATGGGTATGCTCGTGAGGTCAATATAGTGTTTATCATCTCCGTTGCGTTTACGTACCTTTCCTGCAATATTGAATCTCAATATTGATATGTGAGTACTCATAATTTAATTTTTACATACTAATAGTGTATCCCTGACTAGTGCTCGAGTATATAGGATTATGCATGCTTGTACTTTTGATATTGCCATTAGATAGGTTATGTTAATTCCTGAATTAGTTACATATACGATTGAGATAAGGTATAAGATATGCATGTCGTTGGAAAGCTAGCGAAAAATAGTTGAATTTTGGTTTAAGAATCACTTGAATCCAAGTAACGGTTAGAAAGTTATGAAATAAACAAATTGCATAATTAATTTCGTAATTAAAATTGCTGATGATAATTAGTAAACTAATTTTCTGGGTTATAAAAAGTGGTTATTTGGATTCTACTCGTCGAGTAGATGAATTTTCATATAAAGCACGTCTCGTTTCGTTGAACGGTTGTCAAGTTATGGACAAAAGAAGTTTTGCAAATTTTGATGAAATGTCGAAACGGGAACTGAAATTCTCGCTGATCTGCGTTGTTTCATATATAAAAAAATACCACTGAATTCTTTGCTGTAAGGTCTAACAAACGACTCTATCCGTTTGTCAATTCGAGTCTCGACGATTTTTCTAAAAATCATCAAAGTTGATGGTTTGGTCACATTTTAAAATTCTAAAAAGAGCTGAAACTTTTTTATTTAAAAATGTCAGTTTTGTATCAGTTGTCATGGTCGGCCTGATATGTGTTTACACTTGCCAAAAATCATGTTATATCTTTGTGGTAACGAGAATTTGCAGGCTTTGACCGTCTGTCAATACGAGTTTTGAGGAATTTTCTAAAAATCTCCAAAGTAGGCTACTCGGTCACTTTTGTAAATTTATTAAAGCTGAAAAATTAACTTTGAAACGCCAAAAACGCGTTGGCAACTACGAGTTGTCTAGGTTTAGTTTACTTCTGTAATATTTATGCTTAATCTTTTTGGTAATGTGTAACTTTTATCTTTGGCCGTTTATCAATCGGAGTTCCGATAATTTTTCTAAAAATAGCTGAAGTGGCCCGTTTAGTCATGTTTGACCGAAAATCATTTTTGTATAAGTTATTATATATTTGCATGCGACCTCATTTTTACTTTGACCTTTGACTTTTGACTTCAACCTTTGACTTTTGACTTTGAACTTTGACTTTTCCTGTTAACTTTTCAGTTAACTTTTTGTGTTGATTTTCTCAAAAAAAAAAAAAAAAAAAAAAACCTAAAATACTATTTTATGATTATGAAACCATTTGTGTTACGTTGTTTCACACGTCACCTTTTACTAGAATCTTAATTGAGCATGAGTAATATAACATGTTACTATACTGTAGAGTCAAACTCGAGCTATAGGATAGGATTACACTATGACCTGACCTAAATTGCTATACAAATATTGACCAACATATAAATATATATAATTAATATAGGTTCGTGAATCCGAGGCCAACCTTGCACTTGTTCAATGACGTTATATGTATTTTTACTACGAAATACAGTATGGTGAGTTTCATTTGCCTTTTTACCCTTTATATTTTTGGGACTGAGAATACATGCGCTTTTATAAATGTTTGACGAAATAGACACAAGTAATTGAAACTACATTCTATGGTTGATTTATTGAAATCGAATATGCCCCTTTTTTATTAAAGTCTGGTAATCTAAGAATTAGGGAATAGACACCCTAATTGACGCGAATCCTAAAGATAGATCTATTGGGCCTAACAAACCCCATCCAAAGTACCGGATGCTTTAGTACTTCAAAATTTATATCATGTCCGAAGGAGGATCCCGGAATGATAGGGGATATTCTTATATGTATATTGTTAATGTCGGTTACCAGGTGTTCACCATATGAATGATTATTTTTGTCTCTATGCATGGGACGTATATTTATGAGAACTGGAAATGAAATTCTTGTGGTCTATTAAAATGATGGAAATAAATGATTATGATAAACTAATGAACTCACCAACCTTTTGGTTAACACTTTAAAGCATGTTTATTCTCAGGTGTTAAAGAAATCTTTCGCTGTGCATTTGCTCATTTTAAAGATATTACTTGGAGTCTTTCATAGCATATTTCGAAGAACGTTGCATTCGAGTCATTGAGTTCATCAAAGATTATTATTAAATCAATTTATAGTTGGATAGTGGATATTATGAAATGGTATGCATGCCTGTCAATTTTTGATGTAAAGAAAGATTGTCTTTTAAAAACGAATGCAATGTTTGTAAAATGTATCATATAGAGGTCAAATACCTCGCAATGTAATCAACTATTGTGAATCGTTTATAATGTATATGAACGGGTCCTTTCACTATTGATTGGATAACTTATATAATTTTTCTTTCCTTTTTAAAAATTAATAGGATATTCAGTGAATGCACCGAGCAAGACGTACACCACCTTTTGTACGTTCACCACCTGTAACTAGATCAAGACATTTAGCAAATATTACCGCCGTTGATTTTTCTTTAGAATCTTCATCCAGTCGACCAAGTACTCCAATTCAAATTTCCGATAATCCATTTTTTGAACCCGACCTCACAATTGAGAATCCGGAGAATATTCAGGGACGATTCATAGATCCTGAACCACTAAACTTTCCTCCGGAACCACCAATCATTAAAACAGAGATTGTTGAGGAATGAACCAATAAATCAGAATCCTCTAGTGATTCGGATTCAACAAATTCAATTATGGAGAATCTGGAACCTTTAAGTATGGAAGACCGAATGAGAGCTAAACGCACTGGCCAAGGTCATGCAATTACTCATCCAGACATTAATGCGCCAGATTATGAAATCAAAGGATAAATTCTACACATGGTGACTAATCAATGCCAATTTAGTGGTGCGCCAAAGGAAGATCCAAATGAACATCTTCGTACCTTTAATAGGATCTGCACACTATTTAAAATCCGAGAAGTGGAGGATGAACAGATATATCTCATGTTATTTTCCTGGACTTTAAAGGGAGAAGCCAAAGATTGGTTGGAATCGTTACCTGAAGGGGCGATTGATACATGGGACGTTTTAGTTGAAAAATTTCTTAAACAATTCTTTCCTGCATCTAAAGCCGTAAGACTTCAAGGAGAAATTGTTACGTTTACACAGAAACCGAATGAAACTCTATATGAGGCGTGGACAAGATTTGGAAAGTTATTAAGAGGATGTCCGCAACATGGTTTAGATACCTGTCTAATAGTACAAATATTCTACCAAGGATGCGACATCACTACAAGGAAAGACATAGATATAGCAGCTGGTGGTTCCATTATGAAGAAAACCGAAACTGATGCTTATAAAATGTAACGACCCGGAAAATTTCGACTAATTTTAAACCAAACTCTCGATACGATAGTGTAATTTCAACACGATAAACAAAGTCTGTTAGGTTGAGTCTCAAAAATTTTGGAACTATGTTCATATGTTCAATTGACCTTCGACCATTTTCGACGAGTCACGAACCATTATTTGTAAATCAATGTGTACATATAAAAATAAAAATAAATATATGTATAGAGTATATTAAATATAATTATTTAATTAATGTAATACTCGTTGGACGTTTCGATTATAATTTAGAGAAGTTTAATTCGAACTTATATGATTTTTTTAAATAAACGGTGATACGAAATATTATATATTTATTATTATATTATATATAATACCTATCAACTTAATGCTATATATTTATATATGTGATTGTGATACGTACAATAACACCACACAATTATTAAACACCACATGCCATTTTTTTTTTTTTAAATCCACTACACTTATTCTTGTTCCAATCAATCATTGATTTATCTTGGTTGCATAAGTAAATTTATTATTGTACGTGCTTTTATCATACTCTTATCTTTATATATGTAAATGATAGATGACATATAACAAACCGGGACCATAATGTTTTGCTTTTCGTTCTTGTCCAATTATATACTCACAACCAACCAATTTCCTTGCTGTATTCTTCTTTATGTGACTAATAAAACAAAGGTACACTTCTATTTTCTTTTTGACTTCTAAAAGAATCGAGGCTACTACTTTTTAAAACACAATTATTTCAACATGCTACATAATAGTACTACATTAATAGATTATAGATATATAGATGGATATATGTACATATATATAGATTATAGATAGATACACATTTGCATAAACCGATCACCTCTATCTCTTCCCTTCTTCTCCATCAATAACCCTCGATCACCTTCATCCTCTCTCTCTCCTTCTCTCTCTCTTCTGCAACTTGTGATCCATCTACTGCTATAGGTGTTTTTGTTTTGCAACCAAATCGAACAAACTCAAGGCAAACACCACAAAAATCATCAATGTCACTGCAACCTGCTGCTCCTATTAATCCCTGCTTTCTGACTGAGCAAACCACCATCAGCAACCATCTCCTGCAGCCTGAAAAACATTCGAAATTTGTTTTTGTTTTGTTGTCACTGTTCCGGTCACCAAATCCTTCTGTTTCAACTTCATACACCACCTTCACCATTTCAAAAACCGTCTATCTATTCCTGCAACTTCTTCATATTAGGTTATAACCCACAAACCAAAACTCACTTGTAAAGTGATCAATTGTTGGTACCACTGTTTCAATTCGCAAAAACCACAATGACTATCTTTACATTTTATTTCTTTTTCTCGTTTAATTTGTTTTCTGTCCAACACCATAACTTCCACCACAAACCATCATGAATACCTGTTATTGTGCTGCTATTAGTGCCGCTGTAAAAGACCAAACAATCCAACGAATTGGCTGCAATAAATCCCTATCTGTGTAAATATTTATTTACTCATTATAGTCTTTTTTTCTTTCTTTCTTTTTCCCTGTGATATTCTGTCAAAAGATAACAACCCTACAAATCATAATTTGATCGTTACTTGATTCCGATACAATCATTCAACAATCAATCTTAGTATAAATTGCACACTACAATCTGCTATAGGAACAAAAAGTCAACTAATGTTGTATTGATCAAATTGGTACAAATTATCAATTTCTTGATGATCAACTTACTTTACAAGTAATTCATACCTGATTTCTGAAGAATTGATGTTGATTCCAACACCTGCGACACACCAAATTTCGAAATCAAATCTTAAACTCACAAAGATCTGTATCGGTTCCTTGATAAACTCAGTAAAATATTATTCTTTTGATCGATTTCACTTCATGAAAACATTTAGTCGTTGTTCTAGGCGAACGATTCTAGGGATTTCATCTTCGTTTAATCTTTCCCTGTGACTCGATTTAAATCCAAACGAATCCATTTATCTGCTGCTATTTATAATCAGCTATTGTTATAACTTTCTGCCGTTCGATGTTGATGTGAACTCTTGTTGGCTACGGCGAATCCTTCCTTGCTATTACAACCGGCCGATTCAACCCTAGAAACTAATCTATAGAGTGTACTAAATTCTATTTCAGATATGTTAATGAATCTGATAACTGGTTCGAGTAACCGATCAGTCCATTTTGATTATGATTGTTGGGCTTCCATGTATTGGACTTGAGTATTTATTGTTGGGCCATGATTAAAGTGGAACGGGACAGATGATAGGATAAATAAATATGGTTACGGATCATAACGGAAAAATAGAAACAGTGAAATGGTTTAAGTTGTTGTTAGGTTTCGAGAGGTTGTGGGTTCGAATCTCGGCAGTGGCAATTCTTTTTGATCATTTCTTCAAAGGTTGTAACCATTTATTATTATTATTATTATTATTATTATTATTATTATTATTATTATTATTATTATTATTATTATTATTATGAACTTATTAGTATTATTAGAATCATTATTAACATATGTATTATTATTATTATTAGTTATCATTAATATTATTATGATTATGGCTATAAATAAGAATATTGTTAATATTATTATCATTATATTTGTTTTACCAACTAATATATGTATTATCATGAGAACATAAATACTATGATTAAAATTAATATTAGTATCACTTTTAGTACTATTATTGTTATTACTATGATTCTCATAAAAATTATTATTATAGATAATGTAATTATTAATATTATCATTATAATTAAATAAAACTTTTAGGTACTATATTATTAAGTATATAAAAATATACTTATAAATAATATTACATATAAGTATGAATATATATTATATTAACAATTTCTATAAATAATCATATAAAACAAATTAGGTATTTTTAATATATGTATTTATATATAAATATATAAATAATAATCATTTTCAAATATATATACATATACAAATTAAATAAATAATATATAAAGTTAATACATATAAATGTTCGATTACAAATAAGTATATTAATAAATGCACAATTGATATAGGTTCGTGAATCCAAGGCCAACCCTTTACTTGTTCAATGTCGTTCTATGTATTTTTACTACAAAATACATTAGGTGAGTTTCATTTGATCCCTTTTACTCTTTACATTTTTGGGCTGAGAATACATGCAATGCTTTTATAAATGTTTTACGAAATAGGCACAAGTACTAAAACTAATTCTATGTGGGTTAGAATCAAAAATCCCCTAGCTTGGTAACTTTAACTATTGGTTTTTGAACTGGTAGGCGCGAATCCTAAAGATAGATCTATCGGGTTTTACACCCCCACCCAGATGTTGTTCTAGTCACTACTAAACTAGAAGAACGGGTGTTTAGTACTTCGAGGTTAACGGAACGCACTTGATTCGGTGCACATATATTATAACTCAGGGGTACACACTCTTGTTAAGGCTAGTTACCGGGTGCCCACTACTTAGAATGCTTTACATACACTTGCGAGTGTATTATGTTTATAAATATGAAATCTTGTGGTCTATTAAAATAATGGAAATAATTGTTATGATAAACCTATGAACTCACCAACCATTTGGTTGACACTTTTAAGCATGTTTATTCTCAGGTACGAATTAAGTCTTCCGCTGTGCATTTGCTCATTTTAAGAACATTACTTGGAGTCGATCATCGCAATGGGACCAGATGTTGATGATTTCGTCCAGGTGGATAAGGACGGGTTGTTACATAAAATTATTGATAACACTGCTTCCCACTCACATGAGTGGCACCAAGAAAAAGATATCGTTAGATCATCTAAAGCAGCTAGAGCCGATTCTAGCCATGACTTAAATTCGACTTCCGCAAAGATAGATGATGTCGAGAGATGAATGGAAAAGATGACTAAAGATATACACTCAATACGAATTAGTTGTTAGCAGTGTGGAGGACCACATTTGACAAAAGATTGTCTCAGTATTGAATTAACAATGGAACAAAAAGAGAATATTTCATACATAAACCAAAGGCCTGGAAATAATTATCAGAATAATTATCAACCGCCAAGACCTATTTACAATCAAAATTAGAACTATAACCGGAATATTCCATACAACAACCAACAAGATCCTAGCAATCAACAAGTATCTAACAATACTTACAATCAGCAAAGACCTAATTTTCAAAACAAACCACCACAACCCGATGATAAAAAGCCGAATTTTGAAGATATGATGACGAAGCTAGTTGAAACTCAAACGCAGTTTTTCACATCTCAAAAACAAACCAATGAACAAAATGCTCAAGCATTTAGAAATCAACAAGCTTCTATTCAAAACTTGGAACAAGAAGTAAGTAACCTAGCAAGGTTAATAGGTGAAAGAAAATCGGGAAGTTTACCTAGTGATACAAATGCTAACCCCGGAATGAAACAGCTAAAGCCATTACCACAAGAAGTGGTACAACACTTAAACCACCTGAAATACCTGTAACTTCTGATGAAGCTATTCCGACTCCACAAGAACCACAACCTGATCTAGATAAGGAAAAAGAACCGGTAGTTGAAAAGGTTAATGAAGATAACACAGTTAAGGATAAACCTTATGTTAAACCATACCAACCACCACTTCCTTACCCGAGTAAAATGAAAAAAGAGAAACTTGAAGCCGAGCAATCCAAATTCTTGGATATGTTTAAACAGATAAATGTAAATCTTCCTTTCATTGATGTGATTTCAGGAATGCCTAGATATGCTAAATTCTTGAAAGATCTAATCATAAATAGAAAGAAAATGGAAGAACTCTCGGCTGTTACTATGAACGCTAATTGTTCAGCAGTGCTGTTGAATAAGATACCAGAAAAACTATCTGATCCAGGAAGTTGCACAATTCCATGTTTTCTGGGTAGTCTTAGTTCAATAGAAGCATTGGCAGACTTAGTTGCTAGTATAAATTTAATGCCGTTTTCACTATACACTAAACTAGACCTTGGAGAATTGAAACCAACAAGAATAAGCATACAACTAGCCGATCGATCAATAAAATATCCTATAGGGATAATGGAGAACATGCTAGTTAAAGTTGGTACTTTAGTATTTCCAGTAGATTTTGTTGTTCTGGACATGGAAGAAGATTCTCAAGTTCCTCTCATATTAGGAAGACCATTCTTAAACACGGCTAAAGCAATGATAGACGTGTTCGGTAAGAAATTGACCCTAAGTATAGAGGACGAGAGTGTTACCTTTTCAGTTGATAAAGCAATGCAACAACCTCAATCTGCAGATGATACATGTTATTATATTCAAACTATAGATTCACATGCAGAATTATTAGAAGAATTTCCAGAATTACAAGGAACAGGAGAATGTTCTTTAGGAGAAGGTAATGAACCAATTAATGAAGCTGAAATATTAGCTACACTTATAGCTAATGGATATGAACCAACAACAGAAGAAATTCAAATGCTAAAAGAAGAAGACAGATATCGATACAAATCATCGATAGAAGAACCTCCGAAATTAGAGTTAAAGCCACTTCCAAACCATTTGGAATACGCTTATTTACATGGTGAATCTGAATTACCTGTAATAATATCATCTTCTCTTACTGAAAATGAGAAATCACAACTCATTTCTGTGTTGAAAGCTCATAAACCAGCCATTGCATGGAAGATTCATGATATTAAAGGAATAAGTCCTTCGTATTGCACACATAAAATCCTTATGGAAGAAGGTCATAAAACGTATGTGCAACGCCAACGAAGACTAAATCCTAATATGCAAGATGTAGTTAAGAAAGAGATTATTAAACTGCTAGACGCATGTCTAATTTATCCAATTTCTGATAGTCCATGGGTAAGCTCAGTTCAATGCGTACCTAAGAAGGGTGGCATGACTGTCATTACAAATGAAAAAAATGAACTTATTCCTACTAGGACTGTAACAGGATGGCGTGTATGTATTGATTATAGAAAATTAAATGACGCCACCAGAAAAGATCACTTTCCTTTACCTTTCATTGATCAAATGTTGGAAAGGCTAGCCGGAAATAGTTACTATTGTTTTATAGATGGATTTTCCGGATATTTTCAAATTCCAATAGCACCCGAAGATCAAGAGAAAACCACATTCACGTGCCCTTATGGTACTTTTGCTTACAAACGCATGCCATTTGGACTTTGCAACGCCCCTGCAACCTTTCAAAAGTGCATGATGGCGATTTTTCACAACATGATAGAAGAATGCATGGAAGTTTTCATGGACGACTTTTCAGTCTTCGGTGATACATTTGAATCATGTCTAGTTAATCTTGAACGAATGCTTATTAGATGCGAACAATCAAATCTAGTACTTAATTGGGAGAAATGCCATTTCATGGTTAAAGAAGGCATCGTTCTTGGTCATAAAATTTCAAAAGAAGGAATTGAAGTGGATAGAGCTAAAGTAGATGTAATTGCTAAACTTCCACATCCCACCAATGTTAGAGGAGTTAGGAGTTTTCTAGGGCATGCCGGTTTTTACCGACGTTTCATAAAAGATTTTTCTAAAATTGCCACTCTTATGAATAAACTCCTAGAAAAGGATGCTCCATTCATCTTTTCAGATGAATGTAACAAATCTTTTAATATTCTTAAAGAGAAACTCACTAATGCGCCAATCATGATAACACCAAATTGGAATCTACCATTTGAACTAATGTGCGATGCAAGTGATTTTGCAATGGGAGCCGTTTTAGGACAAAGGATTGAAAAACGATTTCAACCTATATATTATGCTAGTAAGACGTTACAAGGAGCACAAACAAATTACACAACTACTGAAAAAGAACTCCTTGCTATTGTCTTTGCTTTTGACAAATTTCGTTCATATCTCGTTCTAGCAAAAACGGTGGTCTATACCGACCATTCTGCTCTTAGATACCTATTTTCAAAACAATATGCTAAACCAAGATTAATCCGTTGGATCTTACTCTTACAAGAGTTTGATATTGAAATCCGAGATAAAAGAGGAGCAGAAAATCTCGCCGCTGATCATCTTTCTCGTCTTGAAAATCCCGAATTAGAAGTTCTAAATGAATCGGCCATACAAGACAACTTTCCTGATGAATATCTATTGAAAATAGATTATAATGAAATTCCATGGTTTGCAGACTATGCAAATTATTTAGTATGTGGATCCCTTGAAAAAGGATTATTGTACCAAAAACGAAAGAAATTCTTCAGTGATATAAAACACTATTTTTGGGAAGATCCACATCTGTTTAAAAGTTGTCCAGATAGAATAATACGCCGATGTGTATTCGGAGATGAAGCTAGTAAAATTTTAAACCATTGTCACACAGGACCAACAGGAGGGCATTATGGGCCTCAACTAACAGCAAGAAAAGTTTATGAAGCTGGATTCTATTGGCCCACAATTTATAAAGACGCACACCTTCTTTGCAAATCCTGTGATGCATGTCAAAGGGCTGGAAAAATAAGTCAACGTGATGAAATGCCACAAAATGTCATACAAGTATGTGAAGTATTTGACATTTGGGGTATTGACTTTATGGGACCATTTCCAAAATCTCATAATAATCTCTATATTCTCATTACCATTGATTATGTATCTAAATGGGCAGAAGCACAAGCTCTCCCAACTAACGATCCACGAGTTGTAGTCAACTTTTTAAAAAATCTTTTTGCAAGGTTTGGAACACCGAAAGCTTTAATAAGTGATCGGGGTACTCATTTCTGTAATAATCAACTTGAGAAAAGTCTTAAAAGATATGGAGTAACTCATAAAATCTCCACCGCATATCATCCACAAACAAGTAGACAAGTTGAAAATACCAACCGAGCTTTAAAACGTATTCTAGAGAAAACCGTAGGATCAAATCCGAAGGAATGGTCCATTAAATTGGAGGATGCAGTCTGGGCTTTTAGAACAGCCTACAAAACTCCAATTGGAACCACACCTTTTAGACTTGTTTATGGAAAAGCATGTCATCTTCCAGTAGAAATTGAACACAAAGCATTTTGGGCTTTGAAGACATGTAATCTTGATATACATGAAGCTGGACGTCTACGATTAAGTCAACTAAACGAATTAGAAGAGTTAAGACATGAAGCATACGAAAATTCATTAATCTATAAAGAAAGAACGAAGAAATGGCATGATAAAAGAATCAGAAGTTTAAAAGAATTTAAAGAAGGAGACAGAGTTCTTCTTTTCAATTCACGATTCAAGCTATTTCCTGAAAAATTGAAATCAAGATGGTCTGGACCAGTCATAGTCAAAAGAGTTTTCCCATATGGAACGATAGAATTAATAAATTCAAATGGGATTGAATTTAAAGTTAATGGTCACAGAGTTAAACACTACATAGATAGTCCGATGGAATTCGACAATGAAGTTAATCACAATTTTGATACCACAGCTAACTAAGTGTGGTGAGAATCAAGTCTTTAAAGGATAATATGTATTTCTGTTAGAGTTAGATTGTCTGTTTTCGTGTAGTTCTCGAAAATGGAACCCGAACGGTCTTTCCCTAGCAGACCCTAAAGAACTAGTCTTCTCCCCCCATTCTGAATTTTTATTTTTTTAGGTTTTTACAAAATGAAGACTGCCTGTGAACTAAATCATGGTCTAATGCTACACGCTTTGATCACTAAACGTAATAATGACACACTACCGAGTGAAATAGTATCAGTAATCAGAGAAAGATTGGACGGAGTTAGAAAAGAATCCAGATGCGAAGATAATAAGTTACAATTTGGTAAAGGAAAATCAAAATCCGCAGCGAAAAGAAGAGCACGACACCTAGAAAGATGTCACAAATGCGGAAAATGGTCACATGGAGGTAAATGTTCAAATAATCAAACCTATTCAAATACCGAATTTGTTACTTTATGCAGAGACGGACCGTTCATATGTTTCGAAGAAAAGACACTGAATGCTCGAGGTTACGCCTATGTAGCTATGGAAAACCAATTAAACCGACTATCTTATGAATGGGATAGATCATATAACTAAGAAATCTATTTCACAGGTATGTTTGTACAGTTTTTATTTTTTATTTTTTTTTATTTTTAACCTTTTGATAATAAACGCTAATTTGTTCGCTATAAAGTATTAAATTGGTATTGAATAAAATTAGGTTTGGCGACCGAAATTATTGATATCATTCAAAAATTTATTACATCACTGCGAAATTTAACGTTTATTATTAAGGTATAAATATCTTTAATCAATCAACACAAAATATTTCAAAAATTCGTCATGAGTTAAATTAGGTCATGGAACCGAAATTACTTTACCGAAAAGAGGGGCGTATATTTTTGATAATATTTGATTGATTAAAGTGGGATAAAAAGCCAAAAAGATTTTTAATTTTATTTTTACCATGTTTTTAAAATTAATATATAAATCTTAAATTAATATTGTAAACTTTGTAAAAACAATATATTTAAAATTGTAAATATTTGAAAAATATAATATAAGTTTGGTGTGATTTTATAATATGAATTTTTAAATTAAGTTTGGTGTGAATTTTTAATTTTTAAAATAAGAATTTTTAATTTTATGCATTTCAAATTTTAAGTTTGGTGTGAATTTTTAATATTAATTTTGAATTTTATGTATTTTTATTTTAAGTTTGGTGTGAATTTAATAATAAAAATTTACTTTATCTCATTAAGTTAAAAATATGATTTTTAAAATTCGTCGTAAGTTGAAGACTAGGTCATTGAACCGAAATTGCTTTACCCGAGGGAGGGACGAGAACTTTTATTATCATTATTTTTAATCTTATTGAATTAAAGTATGTCAAAAACATTAAAAAAAACCCTAAAAATCTTAGCTTTTAAAACAATCGCTACAAAAAGACAAATTTTAAAATTTTGTCAAAGGACGGACTAGGACATCGATCCGAAACGACCTCGTCCTAAATAACAAGGGAAACAAAATTTTAAAATTAATTACTTAATTGTTTTAATTAGTATAAGATATAAAAAAAAACTGAAATCACTGTAGTCGGGCACCCATGCGATCGCATGGGATTCTCCCTATACCTCCATGCGATCGCATGGAGGCAAAAATCTGGCCAGACTCAAAACAGCCAGCGAGCTGTGTTCTTTACCACTTCACACACACATACACGAAAAATACCTCAAATCTTCACCAAATTTCATCAATTTTCCACCGTAATTCGTCATTTTTCTTGCTCTAATCATGCCTAGATTCTCATTCTTCAGCAAAATGGTAAAAATTACACCCCTAAACTCTATAAATTCCTAGTTTTTGTGATAATTACCAATTTTTTACCTAATGCAATTTTGTTAATTTCTAGTGTAATTAGTGTTAAATTGTTAGTATTTTATGCATGTATAACCTAGATTGATGCTATTTAACATGATTTGAAGCCAAAAACTTCAAAATTTTTAGAAATCTAGGGTTTGTGTTCTTGAGCAATTTGGGGCTTTTTGATATAAACAGGTTATGGCCGATTTTTGTCATGAATTATTGCTAAATTGAGTAGTGTAACATGTTTAGATAGTTAAATTATCCAAACATTGATCCTAAACATGATTTTTGGAGATTAAAGTGGACTTTTTAAGTCCAAAATTCATGAACTTGATTAATTTGATGTAATTGCCATTTGAGACTTGTTTAATTATTAGTAATGACTATTTTGACATGTTATTTGAGTTAAATGCTTATGAACTTTGTATACATTTTCATATGTGCTTATTTGAAAAGTGTAGAATTGTGAAAAATTGTGAAAATGTGTATAAGTTTAATTTTGATTTAACATGTTATAGTGATTGTTTTAAGTTGTTATTTTGCTAACACTAATGCATATTTGGATGCACAAATTTTGTGTTTAATGTGTTTTGCAGAAAGCCGATACTGGAGGTTCAGGAGCATCATCATCTAGACGACCAGCACCAGCACCAGAACCAGAACCAGAAATGCAACACGAATAAGAACCACAACAACAGCCTGATCAGCACATACCTTATTATGATCCGGTACAGTTTGTTGATAAATTCATAGTATTCCCAATGAGGCCGCCAGTAGAATTCCCAACGATTCCTGAGCACACTCTGCATCCTAATCTGAGATTTGATAGGAGATGGAGAGATTACGAGACATATCAAAGGAACAAATTCAAATTGGTAACAAAAAATGTAGAGGTGCCAAGGGTAATCGATTGGGCCCCTTTGGAAATGGTCCATCTAGCTGACCGTGTTAGACAGCTTTTAGTTCAAAGGTATGACAGTTCTTCTTTTACAGATTGGGAACGTCTTTTCACCATTCGTAGACCTGTATATAAGGAATGGTGTGTTGAGTTGATGAGTACTGTATCACTTGATACAAATATAGTTAGAATAGATGATAGAAGATTTCTTAGGTTTATCCTTGGCGGTAGAATGTACAGAATGTCCATGCTGGACATGGCCAGGGCCTTACAGATATATACTCCTGGTGAGTTGCTATTACCCGATTGTACAAATTTGATTCATTATGGTGAAAGGGTAGATAGTAACTTTGACGCTGACGCCATTTGGAGGCGTATGTCACATTTTGATGTTTTTACACGAGCAGGAGGACACTCCTATACACATATTGACAGAGCCGAGCTTCGTATTATTCATAGATTTTTGGCTAACTCGATTAAACAGAGAGGTCATAATAAAGAAAAAATTACCTTACATGATTTATTCTACCTAAAGTGTATTCGGGATCCTAGAAGCTTTGTCAATATCCCTTACTGTGTTGCTTTTTATTTATCTAAAATGGTAGAGGGAATGCAGGACGGGAGTATAATAGGAGGAGGTATTTTTGTTACTCTCATTGGAAAGTATTTAGGTGTTGATAGGAACCAAGGGGGTCCATTACAGCTTTGTAGAGAACAGGTTGAGCCCTTAGGATTGAAAGTTTATGTGGGTGCTAAGGTATTGAAAAGTAGACGTAACCAGGCAGTACCCTATGAGGGATCTCATCCTCAGGTAGAGAGAGGCTCAGACGAGGAAATGGAGGAGGCGGAAGACATTAGGGATGTCTTTCGAGATGCTATTCTTGACGTCCACGTTCGTATAGATGAGGAAGCAATGACGAACGCGGCCAGACATAGTATGTATGAGCAGTGGAACTCCGAGCGAGTATACGAGGATTATAGGCGACGCCAACACGATAGCTGGTTAGTTCATCAGCACCAAATCATGAGCCAGCTATCATATCAGGTACCAAATAATTACGTACCTACTCGACCTGCTCATTTTCCGCCACATAGCCCCGATATCCGACCACCCTTTAACCGGTATGACTATAACCAAGCCTATCAAAACACCTATAACCAACAATGGAACCCACCTGACGAGATGAACTGGAACCCATATCCAGACTGATTTAGTTCCATTTGGTTATTTATATGATTTTTATGTTTTTATGTTTTTACTTATTCATGTTTAAACTTATGTTATTGAATATACTTATGTAATCTTTATCATTTTTATTATTATTGTGTACTAATATTTCACATTTAGGATTTGAAAGTGGGATATTAAGTCCCATTTCAAATTGCCATGCATGTTTATATTTGTATGTATGTATATTGTAAATTGTACAAAACAGGGTAAAACAGCGCATTTTCAAAGACTGGCATTAAGTTCAGCAAAAGCTACTAATTTTGACGACAAGATGACAAATAAATGTGATGTAACAATAGACGAAATGAACAAATGATATGCACCATTTATCATTCAGCAACCAAACGCCAATATGTTTGGAAACTTTGGTAAAATTTAATCATTTTTACGCTAATCACCCTCAATAATTTAAATTGTTACTGATTTCTTGCAAATGAGGGCATTGCAAGATCTTAAGTGTGGGAAGGGGTTAAATTCTTTCGGATTTTTAAAATTTTTATCTTAAACACTTGGTTACCATTAAAAATACTAGTAACGTAGTAGTTGTATTAGAATCTAGTGCTCTCTGATGATAAAGAACAGCCCTAGTCTTATATACTGACTACCCAATTCTAGTAAAAATTTTCAAAATTTTCAATTAAATGAACTCAAAATCATGTTTATACATATTTAGGAACGATAAAACTAGGTGTTAACACCGAAATTATTGTTACCTCAGAAAGGACATAAATTGAGAAACAAACCAAAATGTTAAAATTCATTTAAAATGGAATAGAGGACAATAAAAAGGAAAATAAAAGCCAAGTGTGGGAAAAATTACCAAGTTATCTTAAACATATGTCACATATTTCTGTAACAAATAACTGAAAATACTTTTGCTTTGGACTAAACTAAACTATTTTACCCGATGAAAGAAAAGAAGAGATGGATCTACACGATGAATCAATTCCATCATTAAAAGGAAGTAAAGTCTTCCGAAAAAGAAACGCGCTTCTTGATTTAGGTCATGAAGTTGTCGTCCAGACCAGCTGTAGGTTGACGAAAAACCTAGAAAAGTCATCACTAAAATCAGCAGGAAATCCACGGACCTCAGCATTAAACAGGGTTGCCAAGTGGTCAGATTTATCCTAACCATGAGAAGGATTTATCTCGTAAAATGGGGGGGCACCGTGCAAATTAGCTGGATAAGACTAATGAATCAGATCCCCAGAAAGGATAATCTCCTTAAAGATTAAAAATCAGCTTTTAAGCCTGATATTACTCAATCCTAGAGATTGACCTTAAAGATTGAGAATTCAAACTCATGGAATTCAATGATATCTAAACTCGAGCTTGAACGAGAAAATATTTTGATTAAATTATAAACCGATTTGTTTTCTGAAAACCCATTTTCAATGCATTCATTACCATTGAACGTAAAATCCTAGGAATTCACCTGGAATTCATTAGGTCATCTGAACCAAATCGGGTGTCAACCGTAAGAACGGTGGTTGCATAGCATGGTTAAAGACAGGACCTTGTGCCAGACCGACAAATTATAAGGGTGAGCTTTACTATTGCTCCTACAAAGGATAGTAATTGCGTCCGACACGTTATAGACCATAATTAAAAGCATGTCAGGGGACATTGCCTTAACAGTTGCTTGTTCAACGCTTTCCTTTACAACCGGACGGTAGTTTACCGAAAGGTAATATACAGGACAAGTAAACTGGACGTGTTGCTTTCCTAATACAAGGTTAGCAAGTGGGTGACACAAAACCGCAAGTTTTGAGCTAAAATTTTCAAATCTGAAACCCACCAAGCCCACAAAAATATTTTGCAAACACCGGTGAAGGGTTATTCTAGAAAACTTATCTAGGGTAAAAACTAGATTTAATTTTTAAAAGATCAAATGTTTTCATAAAGATCCAATTTCCTTAATGGATCTAAATTTTATAGTCATGTGGGACTGTAAACCACATCGTTACTACCATTGTTTATACCGCCGTAAAGAAATCACTGATGTACAAAGTGTGAAGAATAAAGAAGTGATTCTTGTATTTCAAGACTATATTGCTTGAGGACAAGCAACGCTCAAGTGTGGGAATATTTGATAATGCTAAAAACGAACATATATTTCATAGCATTATTCCTCAAGAAAGACAAGCTTTTAGTTGCAACTGTTCTATTTACAAGTGATATTCGTTTAAATAATAAAAGGTGAAGACAAAAGACAGATTCGACGAATTGAAGACGCAAACGACCAAAAAGCTCAAAAGTACAAAATACAATCAATGAGGTTCCAATTATTGATAAGAAACGTCTCAAAATTACAAGAGTACAAGATTCAAAACGCAAAGTACAAGATATTAAATTGTACGCAAGGACGTTCGAAAATCCGGAACCGGGACCAGAGTCAACTCTCAACGCTCGACGCAACGGACTAAAAATTATAAGTCAACTATGCACATAAATATAATATAATATATAATTAATTCTTAAAATTAATATATATATTATATTATATTATAAAACCGTCGGCAGAAGAAAACAACCAAATGTGAGCCTCCCCAGCTGGCCATGCGATCGCATGGCCTTGAAGAGCAAAGCTCATGCGATCGCATGAGCTCCTTTTTCAGTTCACAGGCCTATAAATTCGCAGTTTGGTGAACGTAAAAATCCATCCATCAATCTCTCTATCTATATGTAAACGTATATATTTATATTTATATTTTAATTTTAATTTTAATTTTAAATCCTAATAATAAGGGTATGTTAGCGAATGTTGTAAGGGTGTAAGTCGAAATTCTGTCCGTGTAACGCTACGCTATTTTTAATCATTGTAAGTTATGTTCAACCTTTTTACATTAATGTCTCGTAGCTAAGTTATTATTATGCTTATTTAATCCGAAGTAATCATGATGTTGGGCTAAAAATATTAAAATTGGGTAATTGGGCTTTGTACCATAATTGGGGTTTGGACAAAAGAACGACACTTGTGAAAATTAGACTATGGGCTATTAATGGGCTTTATATTTGTTTAACTAAATAATAGTTTGTTAATGTTAATATAAAGATTTACAATTGGATGTCCCTATAAATAACCATATACACTCAATCGGACACGATGGGCGGGATATTTATATGTACGAATAATCGTTCATTTAACCGGACACGGGAATGGATTAATAGCCACTAGAATTATTAAAACAGGGGTGAAATTATGTACAAGGACACTTGGCATAATTGTTAACAAAGTATTAAAATCTTGGGTTACACTCAGTCGACATCCTGGTGTAATTATTAAACAAAGTAATAAAACCTTGTTACAGTTAAGTCCCCAATTAGTTGGAATATTTGACTTCGGGTATAAGGATAATTTGACGAGGACACTCGCACTTTATATTTATGACTGATGGACTGTTATGGACAAAAACCAGACGGACATATTAAATAATCCAGGACAAAGGACAATTAACCCATGGGCATAAAACTAAAATCAACACGTCAAACATCATGATTACGGAAGTTTAAATAAGCATAATTCTTTTATTTCATATTTAATTTCCTTTATTTTATATTTAATTGCACTTCTAATTATCGCATTTTTATTTATTGTTATTGTATTTAATTGCACTTTTAATTATCGTACTTTTTAATTATCGCAAGTTTATTTTATCGCACTTTTATTATTCGCAATTTCATTATCGTTATTTACTTTACGCTTTAAATTAAGTCTTTTATTTATTTAATATTTTACATTTTGTTTTAACTGCAACTAAAGTTTTTAAAATCGACAAACCGGTTATTAAACGGTAAAAACCCCCTTTATAATAATAATATTATATATATTTGTATTTTTATAAATTTAAACTAATATAGCATTAAGCTTTGTGAAAAAGATTCCCTATTAAACGAACCGGACTTACTAAAAACTACACTACTGTACGATTAGGTACACTGCCTATAAGTGTTGTAGCAAGGTTTAAGTATATCCATTCAATAAATAAATAAATATCTTGTGTAAAATTGTATCGTATTTAATAGTATTTCCTTGTAAAATTTAATAGTATTTTATACCCCTTAGCTTTAACATCAAACTTCTTGAAAAATCTCTTCTCGCGCTTTGGAATCCCAAAGGCGCTCATATCCGATCGAGGAACACATTTTGCCAACAACCTTCTTGAAAAGGTGTTGAAGAAGTATGGCGTAACTCATCGTTTCTCTACTCCGTACCACCCGCAAACGAGTGGTCAAGTGGAGAACACAAATCGTGCCTTGAAACGCATACTTGAGAAGACGGTTGATAACAACCCTAAGATTTGGCAACGCAAGTTAGATGATGTGTTGTGGGCCTTTAGGACTGCTTTTAAAACACCAATCGGTACCACACCATTTAGACTTGTATATGGTAAAGCGTGCCATCTTTCGGTTGAAGTGGAACATAGAGCATACTGGAATTGAAGCTTTGTAATTTAGACATGGAAAAGGCTGGTGAAAACCGATTCATGCAAATGCATGAATTGAAAGAGTTGAGGTTAGAAGCGTACGAGAATTCGAGCTCGTATAAGGAGAAAATGAAAAGGTGGCATGATGCCCGATTGAAAGAAGTGAAAGTGTTTAAAACCGGTGATAAGGTTTTGGTTTTTAACTCACGGTTTAAATTTTCTCCCAGAAAGTTGAAGTCCCGATGGACGGGGCCTTATTTGGTAAAACAAGCATTTCCATCGGGATATGTTGAATTGTTTGGAAATGGAAACACTTTTAAAGTGAATGGTCATCGATTAAAACTCTATTTTGATGGAGTTGATACCACGGTTCAAGATGACATCACTTTCTCCCCCAACGCTAATTAGCTTGGGAAGGAGTCGCGTGAACGACTCGCTAATAAACTTCACAAATTGTAAATAGTTCCATTCGTGTGTTCGTTTCTTAGGATTGATTGTTTTGAGTGATATGAGTGATTTTTCGAGCTTTAGTATGAACCAAGTTATTTACGGACCTTCCGAAATGTTTAAAACGCGAAAAAACATCAAAAACTGGTGAAAAAGGGCCAGATGCGCCGCATCCGAAGACAATAAAAATCCCGACAGTTTTAAATGCGCCGAGAATTGGTCATGCGCCACTTTTGGGCCACTAGATGCACCGCATCTGCTTCAGATGCACCGCATCTGAGCCAGATGCGCCGCATCTGTGTCTGAATGTGAGAGTCTGCCTATTTTTTTGCACAAATACGGGAGTTTATCAATTTTACTCATTTTTTCACCTACAACTCCGAACTTCATCTCATTTTCTCTCAAGGATTCCATCTCTAAACACTAAATCAACCAATTAAACCCATCTTTGAGCATCTAATCCGTCTATCAACATGAGAAAGGTAAGATTAATCTTCATTTTTTCATTGTTCTTATGTTCTTCATTCTCAAATTCGGATTTAGCTTGTTCTAAGTGTGGGGATGTTTAAATCTTCATGTTTTGGTCATTATATGCTTGTATTAATGTTACTAATCCTTATTCATGCTCGAATTTCATGATTAATTGCTCAAAAATTTACTTTAGAAATTAGGGTTCTTCATGAATTTGGGGATTTCGAAAGAATGACCATTACTTGTTTAAATTGGGATGTTTTAGAGTTCAATTACTAGTATACATTAGCAAATCCGCATGAACCTTAGTTGAATTACACGATTACACAAATTATTGAATTTTAGGGTTCTTAAATTGGGGATTTTGACTTTTGTTGACTAGTAAGTGTTCTAAGTGGAATTAAAGCAATTCATTGATTATGTTAAACTCATATATGCCTTAACTTAGTGTTTGTTCGAATTGAAAAGTTTTATTTATGAAAGTTAAGAATTGTATGCTTAGGCTTTTGGATGAAATTGTTGACTTGAGTCGACTTTAGTGTCTAAATGTATGATAACCATTGATTGCATATTGTTTGACATGCTTATTGATGAATGCTAATGGTTCCATATACTTGTTTTGGTGAAACTAATTATGCTAGATATGATTGAACTTATAAAGTGATAAAGATTATGAGTCATTCTAGTACATGTTTGTTAAAAATGAGATAAGTACATCCATGATAGAATTATGTTTGACATGAGAGTTTGTGTAATGCGTACAATATAACGTGTTCTACATGGTTTTGGCTTGTGCAATATGAAAGATGTTTTGAATTTCTTTAACGCTAATCAACTTGGTTTGTTGTTTTATTTGTTTGGTTTTGTTGTGTTTTTGTAGACTAGAGCATCATCATCAAACCCAAAATCAAAGAAGCAAAAAGGCCCAGCAATTATAGATCCGGAAACAAGTGAGGAAGAAAATGCTGTTGAAGAAGAAGAAATGGATATTGACAACCGGCAATTAAATGTCCGTGGATTAACCACCCCGGATCCATGGATCAATGCAGTTTTGAGGCATCCAGAATATCATGAACGGATGAAGGCACTTCTACACAAAGACGTATATCCGGGGAAATATATCGATTGGACACCATTAGAAGAAGCCGGTGAATATCAAAATTTTCGCAACCTTTTCCAGGTAACGTATCAAGGCCATCGAATACATGCATGGGAAAACCTGTTCAGAATGCAAGAAAGAGTGTACCCACTTTTAGTCAAAGAATTCGTTGGTTCACTTAGGGTTGATTACACGTCACCAACATCAGGTACCTTTATGAGATTTCGTCTTGGAGGACATGACCGGACATTAACACTGCTACAATTTGTAAAGGCGTTGGATATCTATGAAGGGTTGCCACACCAATTGATGCAAAATTACTTTAATAAATGTATATACTATGTTTCTTCTTTTAATCATTCAGAAGCATGGGTGGACATGAGCAATAGTGCATATAGTACAAGCAAGCATACTTGTAGCAAGCTACGTACTTACCAGCATCGATGCGTCCAAAGATTCATTTCAAGTACCACAAACTGTCGAAAAGACAGTAGCGAAAAAGTTACCAACTTGGATATCTGGTACATTCACGCAATAATGGATCACACCCATGTTCATATTCCACGAATGATTCTCACTTTCCTTCTTGAAGAAAGGAAAAATATTACACCAATTATGGGCGGCCATTTTGTAACCAGGATTGCCCAACAATTTCATATCAATACAAGTGGTTTAGAGGAGAAATATATGATTGCCTTTGATAGAGTAAGTTATACAAGGGAAAACATTTTGATGAGGGGGTCGAACGGCCTTCTAACTAGGTATGTGGATCCCGAGAACAGGCAACCGCAACAACCACAACCACAACCGCAGCCAGATCCACAGCCGAATGTAGGAAGTAGTTCGGGTCCGGGAAATGATTGGGAGGCTTACATAGCGCGGCAGTTTTTAGATTTGTGACTCCATAATGATCGAAACACTCAAAAGGTAATTGATCACTACGATACAGGTAACAGGGAGATGCAACATTACATTGATGTAGGGAATGATCGAACATGGTACACTCAAGCGGGGTAGCAAAATCAGCTTAACTGGAAACATGAACAGACTGTGTAATACGCTGCAGATCCCGCTAACTATACCCCCCTCTCCTTGGCCTGCATACGAACCATGGGTTCAAATGCGTGATCCATATCCTGCGCCTTATCCTCCTCTTGCATACCCCCTAACCTGCCTAATGAAGACATTATTGTCGTTCCTGCTCAAGCAACCTATCAGGAGTACAACCCTTCAATATTTCAGGACGACGACGCGGGAAACCAAAACGAAGGTGGAGCTGGCCCAAGTAACTCTTTTTGGGGATTCTTCTGAAGTTGACGTGATTATTCGTGAAGTGTGTGAAAGGTTTGAATGATGTTGGTTTGTTTGAAAAACAATTTAATTTCATGTTTGGTGTGTAATAACTTAATAGTATGTTGGACGTTTGTAATTTGAATAACTTTGTTAATTAGGTGTGGGGTTTTCGGTACACGGAGTACAGCCCCATTGTTTCTATGAAATGTTTGCTTTGTTTGAATTGATACAGGTGAGCATTGTGCTATATGCTGCATTTTTTACAAAGACTGGCAGTAAGTTCAGCATTGGTGATTGTTTTGTGGTTGCAAGAAGTGGATGATGTTCTTATGCTAGCATTCAGTTCAGCGCCATCATCCTGTGAACTTCGGTTTTAGACCTTGAAAGTAATAAACTCTCTTACACTCTTTAACCCTCTCGAATTTAAATTTTTCTGATTTCATGTAACGAGGGCAATACATGAACTCAAGTGTAACATCCCGCGTTTTTCCGTTAAATTTATTTTTAACACTATCTTTTTTTTTAATAATATCTTTCGTTATTTAAATTCCTAGTTTCCGTTGACTAGCATTCATAATATTTCCGTTATTTAATTATAACATCACTCGTTTACTAGAGCGTTTTTAAAATATTTGTTTGGCGAATTCACGCACCTGCTTTGAAACTTGAGGGACCGAGGTTGCCAAGTGGGCAAACTAGTTGACTAGGTCAACTAGTCAACCCACCTCATCCACCCATTCATCTCCACCCACCTTCTCATCTCTTTCTCCTCTTTCCCTCTTCATACTTCCATTTTTTGAACTTAAACAACCAACTCACAAAATCATCATCTAAATCAGGATCAAGAAGCAAACATCAAAACAAATTACATATTCGTGATCCTCTCTTCATCCTTTACATTTTGGTACCAATTTCATCTCGTTTGGGTAACTTTCTAAAAACTCTAGATTTCTCTAAATTCGTATTTTTGACTTGAAATGGTGTTAGTTAGTGTCTATGGCTCGTGTATAACATGAATATATGATTTGTTTGCTCGATTTGTTGTTTTGGGTAACTAGTTTGAACATTTGAAATGGGTTTGCTTAATCTTTGATTTTGGATGAGTTAATGTTGTTAAATTGTTAAAGTTCATGTTTTAATTGTGTTACTAGTATCACTAGCTTCGTTTTGATGGGTAGGTTGATTAAGAAAACTTCAAAAACATGAATATTGATTTTTGTGGATTTTGGTTAGGGTTTGATAGACTTAAAACGAGCTTTTGATATTTCGAATGCCATGAAATGTTATTAGTAAGTGTTTAGTTGTAATGTATGTTTCATTACCTTCAAAACGGCATATCATATGTGTGAATTGGATTCCCGAAACTTAAAATGCATTTTGTGAACTTGAAACTTTAAAAATAAACCTTTAATGATCACTTGACGAGATTTCGGTTATTGCAATTGATGTTTTTGCTTGATGAAAAGTGGTTAGTCGTATTCCTTGTCAAAAGAGCTTTCCAACGATATAAGATACGTATTCTAAGTGTTTACGGTTTGTGTTTTGTGCTAAATTGAATTTTGGATCAAGACTTGAACAATTAAAACGGTCCAGGTACCAGGCCACGCCTAATGTCGCGGCGCGGCCCTCCTCTGTCGCGGCGCGGCATTTGCCGTGTTTGGGTTCTGACCTACATGGTCAAAATTTAGAAAATGTTTGCTACGCTACGCACCTCCGATTCACATGTAACTTGTTCTAACATGTATATATATGATTAAAAACCCTAGAAAAATAGTTTGGGACCCGACCCGAACGTGTTGACTTTTTCGTTGACTTTGACTTGATTGAGTTTGACTTTTAGTCAAACTTAACCAAACACTTATGCAATCGTTCAAATCTTATTTTATACTTGATTCTTGCATGAAACTTGACAACGTGATTCATATGCTATATTTAATCGAGTCGTAACGAGCCATAAGACTAATCGAACACATTTCGCCCGACCTTGTGTCGTAACCGGTTAATTGATACAACTTACTTGTTTAGGTCAAGACTAAGCAACTTTCATGCACACGTTTACTTTGTGAAGCACTTTTATACTCGTGCACTCGAGGTGAGATCATAGTCCCATCTTTCAACAACTTTTATACTTTTAAATTATGGGATGAGAAACATATACAGTTTTATACTACATACTTTTATACTTTGAACACAAGTACTTGGAAACAAACATTCCACAGCGAGTTAGAACAAAAATCCTCAATTTGATTATCATTAGTTACACTTACAGGGTGTAAGCGAGAACTTATATTGTGTGGCCATACGGGTTTGACAAACCCTCATTACGGACGGTTCGCTACCGTCTACGGATGAAATATATTTTCGAGAAACAGTGTATGTTCTAACACTATTGTGATGGGGTTCTATGGAAGGAAATGTTAAGTCTTGATAATTGGGTGCTCGCGAACAAACTTTTGGAATGCAAACGATTTAGATAATCAACGTTATGGAAATACAAAATCTTGTGGTTCAAAAACAACGTTTACAAACACCTATGATTTCACCAACGTTTTTTTCGTTGACAGTTTTCTATATGTTTCTCAGGTTCATACTTGGCTATTTGATACATGCTTCCGCGTACACTCATACTTGCTTGGAGTCAAGCATACATACATACATACATACGCTAGTGATAGCACCTTTGGATTCAAACTTTTGTTTACATACTTACGCTATTCATAGCAACTGTGATTTTCAACTTATATTATGTCGCAAGTTACTTCATTTATGCTTTATAACTTTGTAAACTTAAAAGTGTTGTCGAACCATTTGTAAACTAAACCTTGCAAGTCTTGTACTTTTCAAATGAATGTGACATAATTTTGGTCAAACGAGTCTCATATAGGGACTATGACCACGTAACGGGACCTAAGTTAGCGGCGCCGTCAATGACGATTTTGTCGGGTTGTTACAGATGGTATCAGAGCGTTGGTTGTAGGGAACTAGGATATGCATTAGTGTGTCTGATAGAGTCGTTAGGACGCATTAGTGAATCTAGACTACAACCGGATAGTTAATCATTGCATTCTGACTTGCATTTGCTATAGATAGCACTTGCTTGACTACTTGTGCATTGTACTTGAATCATTCTTAGGCAAACTTCTTACTGGTACCAAACTTTCGTCATACGAATCCGTATTCTGCCACTTTCTAGTAACACACGTAAATTCAAGATTCATACGCGTAAGGATGACAACGACTTCATTAGTCATACTTGTTTGGGAACTTTGTCTCCCAGATTGTTATTCGCCACCGTTTCAACTTACTATCGGTGTCACACCGGTGTTCCTTACTATCTACCATATCGTGTTACTACCATCACTACTCCAGGTGAGTATCGTCATCAATACTTAACACTACAGTTGTGTACTATTCGTTATCATGATTCGTTACACTTGAAATGTCCCGTTCTTATTGATTAAAAACGTTCCATATTAATTGATTTCGTTGCGAGGTTTTAACCTCTATATGAGACATTTTTCAAAGACTGCATTCATTTTAAAACAAACCATAACCTTTATTTCATAAATAAAGGTTTAAAAAGCTTTACGTAGATTATCAAATAATGATAATCTAAAATATCCTGTTTACACACGACCATTACATAATGGTTTACAATACAAATATGTTACAACGAAATAAGTTTCTTGAATGCAGTTTTTACACAATATCATACAAGCATGGACTCCAAATCTTGTCCGTATTTAAGTATGCGACAGCGGAAGCTCTTAATAATCACCTGAGAATAAACATGCTTAAAACGTCAACAAAAATGTTGGTGAGTTATAGGTTTAACCTATATATATCAAATCGTAACAATAGACCACAAGATTTCATATTTCAATATACATCCCATACATAGAGATAAAAATCATTCATATGGTGAACACCTGGTAACCGACATTAACAAGATGCATATATATAAGAATATCCCCATCATTCCGGGACACCCTTCGGATATGATATAAATTTCGAAGTACTAAAGCATCCGGTACTTTAGATGGGGTTTTTAGGCCCAATAGATCTATCTTTAGGATTCGCGTCAATTAGGGTGTCTGTTCCCTAATTCTTAGATTACCAGACTTAATAAAAAGGGGCATATTCGATTTCGATAATTCAACCATAGAATGTAGTTTCACGTACTTGTGTCTATTTTGTAAATCATTTATAAAACCTGCATGTATTCTCATCCCAAAAATATTAGATTTTAAAAGTGGGACTATAACTCACTTTCACAGATTTTTACTTCGTCGGGAAGTAAGACTTGGCCACTGGTTGATTCACGAACCTATAACAATATATACATATATATCAAAGTATGTTCAAAATATATTTACAACACTTTTAATATATTTTGATGTTTTAAGTTTATTAAGTCAGCTGTCCTCGTTAGTAACCTACAACTAGTTGTCCACAGTTAGATGTACAGAAATAAATCGATAAATATTATCTTGAATCAATCTACGACCCAGTGTATACGTATCTCAGTATTGATCACAACTCAAACTATATATATTTTGGAATCAACCTCAACCCTGTATAGGTAACTCCAACATTCACATATAGAGTGTCTATGGTTGTTCCGAAATATATATAGATGTGTCGACATGATAGGTCGAAACATTGTATATGTGTCTATGGTATCTCAAGATTACATAATATACAATACAAGTTGATTAAGTTATGGTTGGAATAGATTTGTTACCAATTTTCACGTAGCTAAAATGAGAAAAATTATCCAATCTTGTTTTACCCATAACTTCTTCATTTTAAATCCGTTTTTAGTGAATCAAATTGCTATGGTTTCATATTGAACTCTATTTTATGAATCTAAAGGTAGTCATTTCAGTCGAAAGAACGACGTCTAGATGACCATTTTAGAAAACATACTTCCACTTTGAGTTTAACCATAATTTTTGGATATAGTTTCATGTTCATAATAAAAATCATTTTCCCAGAATAAAAACTTTTAAATCAAAGTTTATCATAGTTTTTAATAACTAACCCAAAACAGCCCGCGGTGTTACTACGACGGCGTAAATCCGGTTTTACGGTGTTTTTCGTGTTTCCAGGTTTTAAATCATTAAGTTAGCATATAATATAGATATAGAACATGTGTTTAGTTGATTTTAAAAGTCAAGTTAGAAGGATTAACTTTTATTTGCGAACAAGTTTAGAATTAACTAAACTATGTTCTAGTGATTACAAGTTTAAACCTTCGAATAAGATAGCTTTATATGTATGAATCGAATGATGTTATGAACATCATTACTACCTTAAGTTCCTTGGATAAACCTACTGGAAATGAGAAAAATAGATCTAGCTTCAAAGGATCCTTGGATGGCTTGAAAGTTCTTGAAGCAGAATCATGACACGAAAACAATTTCAAGTAAGATTTCCACTCGAAATAAGATTGTTATAGTTATAGAAATTGAATTAAAGTTTGAATATGATTATTACCTTGTATTATAAAGATAACCTACTGTAAGTAACAAAGGTTTCTTGATCTTGGATGATTACTTGGAATGGATTTAGAAAACTTGGAAGTAAACTTGCAATCTTGGAAGTATTCTTGATTTTATGAAACTAGAACTTTTGGAATTTATGAAGAACACTTAGAACTTGAAGATAGAACTTGAGAGAGATCAATTAGATGAAGAAAATTGAAGAATGAAAGTGTTTGTAGGTGTTTTTGGTCGTTGGTGTATGGATTAGATATAAAGGATATGTAATTTTGTTTTCATGTAGATAAGTCATGAATGATTACTCATATTTTTGTAAATTTATGAGATATTTCATGCTAGTTGCCAAATGATGGTTCCCACATGTGTTAGGTGACTTACATGGGCTGCTAAGAGCTAATCATTGGAGTGTATATACCAATAGTACATACATCTAAAAGCTGTGTATTGTACGAGTACGAATACGAGTGCATACGAGTAGAATTGTTGATGAAACTGAACGAGGATGTAATTGTAAGCATTTTTGTTAAGTAGAAGTATTTTGATAAGTTTATTGAAGTCTTTCAAAAGTGTATGAATACATATTAAAACACTACATGTATATACATTTTAACTGAGTCGTTAAGTCATCGTTAGTCGTTACATGTAAATGTTGTTTTGAAACCTTTAGGTTAACGATCTTGTTGAATGTTGTTAACCCATTGTTTATTATAACAAATGAGATGTTAAATTGTTATATTATCATGATATTATGATATATAATATATCTTAGTATGATATATATACAGTTAAATGTCGTTACAACGATAATCGTTACATATATGTCTCGTTTCGAAATCATTAAGTTAGTAGTCTTATTTTTACATATGTATTTCATTGTTAATACACTTAATAATATATTTACTTATCATTTAACATAATTAACCAAGTGTATCAATATCTTAATATGATTCATATGTACCTAGTAAGACGTTGTTATAACGATAATCGTTATATATATCGTTTTCGAGTTTCTTAAATTAATAGTCTCATTTTTATGTATATAACTCATTGTTAAAATACCTAATGAGATACATACTTATAATAAAATCATGTTAACTATATATATAACCATATATATGTCATCGTATAGTTTTTACAAGTTTTAACGTTAGTGAATCACCGGTCAACTTGGGTGGTCAATTGTCTATATGAAACCTATTTCAATTAATCAAGTCTTAACAAGTTTGATTGCTTAACATGTTAGAAACACTTAATCATGTAAATAAAAATTTCATTTAATATATATATAAACATGGAAAAGTTCGGGTCACTACAACACTTCTCGCACCGAAGTACATTATCGTTTGACTTAAACCGCATTGACGTGAACAATCATTTATACACTTCCCTTGGAAAATGCACCTTCAGAGTTGCACTAATTCTTTCGATTAAATACGAGTCACGTTGGTGATGTTGCTAAGCTTTGTTCATTTTAAAACTTCACGATTACACGAACCTGAATCTATGGAGTGATGTGGGGATAGAGGTATGAGTTAGCGTAATATAACGACACTCGATCAACGTGGTTATATTATGGTAAGTCATACCAAAGTTCTAATGACACGTGATGGTGGTTGGACTCGATCAACCTAATCACCACCATGTGCCATGTACATGACTTCATTTTTCTTGTTTGAACATCCAAAAACTCCGAGAATACTGATAACAACCATACCCGGGACACATCGTTGATTATTGTCGAACCATATTTTTGCTTCCGAATGAATGACAAATTCTTTCAACTTCAAACGTATGTTACACGTGTATACTATCTCGTTTTCGCACAGTTTTATCGACGAACTACAACATGCTTGATATGCTCACATCGAGGCGGAAACCTCTCTCGCATTACACTCGTACTTCCGTATAAGGAAATCTTTTATCTAAATTCTCAATGGAGAGAGAGACTCTTCACATTATGCTAGTATTCACCACGAGGGAGAATAGTCCTAACGAACGTTTTCGAAAATCGATAAATCTTTCGCGGCGCAAAATTCTTGAGAAACAGAAACTTGTTCCAACAAACGTTTTCAGGTCCTAACAAGCTTGTTCAAATATACCTTAGAGAAATGTACCTCATTTCGGATCGAGATTCTCGTTTCACTTTTAGATTTCGGGGTGCCTTACAAAAAGCCCCAGGACCACGTTTAGACATGAGTACAACACATCAACCACAACCCGACGGACCGAGCAAACATACGATTCAAACTTTGGAAACTGTAATACGAAATTGCGTTATCAACTTCAAATTTACTTGAGAAAAGTAGTTGCCTTTAGCCAAATTCTCTTACTACAATAATTTTCATTCGAGTATTAACGTCACACTTTTCGAGGACCCGAACTCATTCATGAAACAACCGGAAAATTATTCAATTCCAAGAAAGGCTCAAGACGGCCCGCAGTCGCCAAAAGAGCCATACAAGTGTTAAACGTAAACCTCTCGAATTCTAAGTGGGAAATGTGATGACCCGGGAATTTTCAACCAAATTTAAACTTAATCTTTATATGATTTTGATACGATAAGCAAAGTCTATTAAACTGAATTTCAAAACTTTTGAACTGTTATTATATATTAAATTATCCTGTGACCATTCCCGACGATTCACGAACAACTATTTTGTAGATAGATATATTTAATTTTATTTGAAATAATATATGATTTAATTGTTGAAAAGAAATATATAAAATAATATTAGAGTATTTAATTTAATATATAATATATAGATATGCATATATATATATATATATATATATATATATATATATATATATATATATATATATAAAGAGGTATGATTTCTATTATTATTATTATATTTATATTATAATATATATAAAAGTTATAAATATTAAATATTCATTGAACGATATCATACAATATATTATATAATTAATAAATTGTAATATTAATATATTAAATGGGGTTACAAGTTAAAAAAACTTAATTGTTATACTAATATTGTTATTATTAGTTCATTATTATTATTAATATTAATATGAATGTAATATTAATATCAGTATTATTAATATTACTAAAATTATTATAACTATTGTTATTGTTATAATACCACTTATTTATATTATCAATTATATTATTATTGTTAAGATCATTATCATTATTAACAATATTGTTAATGATTATCATTATATTTGTTATTAATATTATTATTGTTATTTTTAATATTATTAATAATATTGAAAGTATTATTATTATGACTATATTTGTATTTATTAAATTAACATCAAACAATATAGAAATTAAACAATACAGAATTAGTTTCTTTTCACTTTCAAAGTTTGTTGATTGTTGTTTCCTGTCCCTAATTTGGTTGCAAATCGAATACAATCTTAGATACAAGACAAAGTCAGTTATCAATCGACTTCACTTTTACTTTATTATTTTCTTCTTTCTCTTTGTTCATTTCCTTCTAACTCGAATATGCCTGTCGACCACCATCAGCCCTACAATACAAAAACTTGATCAATTATTATTATTGTATCACCACAATATACATATATAATTACATATACAAATACAAAGCATATAGATGGAGACGGAATTAAAGATTTTTATCCACCATCACCTTGATCATGAACACACCCACTTGCGTTCTTTTCCTTCTTGTTTCATTATCTGTCAGGTCGAGCTACACTTTCATCATCACCTCCGGCAAACTACCACAAGCCATCGTCGTTGCTGCGTAAACTTGTAGCCTACACAGCCAGAAAACAAACAACTACTGCCGCTATATGTATACACGTTTCGTTCAGACTTATAACCACCATGAAAACTTTTCTTGCTACACATTAAATACTAATGCAAGTGTCATTTTTTTTTTCTCCTTGTTCCAGTCCAAACACCACGCAAACCCTGGGAAAAACTGCTGCAATTTTTATTACTTCCTACTATCTATTTGTGTTCGACAACTCACCCCAACATTATGAACGAACCATCATCACCTTCCTTCTTTTTTTTCTTCTTTCCTTTCCTCTTGTTCTATTGACCCAAGGCATGAACCAAACCACCACCTTAATCCCGTTACCTGTTTCTTTTCCTATTTTAAAACCAACAAAAACCCCACTACCGAATATAATAATTCCTAATCAAATAAAGCATTTGCTAGGTGTAAAGCATTAAAGTGATATGTGGGAAATCCTTTCCTTTTTCTTTCGGTGGACAAATTTAGAGGGAGACAAAAAGGGGAAAGTCTTGTTTTCCTTTTATGTTATAATTAATAAATGTGAGGTGATGATAAAAAGTGAATAAGAATGATGTTGTATGATGTTATGACCCATGTATAGTTCGATGGCTGCAACTGTTCGAACTAAACTTTTTTGTTCATATTATATTCTAGTTCAAACAGCTATAACCTATACGTATTTATCGTCTGCTTGCTGGGCTAAATTACTTGGTGCATTTAGGCCGATTACATGGTTTAATTGTTGGGTCGAAACCTTGTTTATTTATTAGGCCAAGGATCCAGCCTTTTGTTAAGTCAAAGGGTTGATGTCAATAAAGAAAATGAAACGGGTATGTTGATGATATAATGTTATTATGATGATCACAAGGAATTAAAGATGATGATTGAAATGGAGAACGAAGGGATGATGTAATGATTAAGATGATTTAGTAATGATAATGATGATTATGATCATAAAAATGATAATGATAGAAAACAGAAGTGATATTGAAACGTTTATGGTGATAAAAATGGTAAATGGGTCTTGTTGTAAAGAAGAAGAAGAAAAACAGATATTGGTTAAATAAATTTAAAATACGAATTATATATAAAAAAAGAAAAGCAGAGCAGGCGGTTTGGGTATGTGTTGAGCTAACGGGAGGTCGCGGGTTCGAGTCCCGTCTCGAGCAGTTTATCTCTTTTTAATGCTCCAAAGGGTATAATCATTAATCTTTCATTATCATTATTATTATTATTATTATTATTATTATTATTATTATTATTATTATTATTATTATTATTATTATTATTATTATTATTATTATTATTATTATTATTATTATTATTACTACTACTTATTAATACTTGTTATTATTATTCTTAATATGATTATTATTGTTATGGTTATTATTGTATTGTTGATAATATTAGTATCATAATTATTATTGTTATTAATATTGCAAATATAAGTAGAAATTATCATTTATTATAATTATTAGGTATTAGTGATATTATGATGATTATTATTATCATTTTACTATCATGTATCATCAGTAAGTACTACAAATATTATTTTTAATGTTATTAATATCAATATAAGTATTATTATGATTAAGGTTATTATTATTATTATTGTTATTATGAAAATAATACAAATTATATTTACTATGATACATATTAGTATTAGTATCATTATAGACTTATTATTAATATTATTATTATTATCAAAATTATTATTTTTCCTTATTAGTAAACTTTTCATCTTAGTAAAAACTATGGTTATTATCATAATTATAAGAATTATCATTTAAAACCATCATTAATAATAAAATTATTAATATTACTATCATTATTATTAACACTACTATTATCAATATTATTATCACTACTAATATTATTTTGGTATTATTATAATTACTATTTTAACCAAACAAACGAAAAAATATATATATGTATATAATACTTAATACCTATAACATAACAAAACTAATGTTTTATATATAAAATGAAAATATAAAACATATAAAAATTTAAATATATATATATATATATATATATATATATATATATATATATATATATATATATATATATATATATATATATATATATATATATATATATATATATATATATATATATTCAATATAAAAATAATATAACTAATAGAGTTATATATATATATATATACATATAAATTTGATCGGTTACGATTATGTATATTAATAAATATATACAAATGATATAGGTTCGTGAATCCGAGGCCAACCCTGCATTGTTCAATATAGTCATATGTATTTTTACTACAAAATACATTAGGTGAGTTTCATTTGCTCCCTTTTTAAATGCTTTTGCAATATATATTTTTGGGACTGAGAATACATGCGCTGCTTTTATAACTGTTTTACGAAATAGACACAAGTAATCAAAACTACATTATATGGTTGAATAATCGAAATCAAATATGCCCCTTTTAGTATGGTAATCTAAGAATTAGGGAACAGACACCTTAATTGACGCGAATCCAAAGATAGATCTATCGGGCCCAACAAGCCCCATCCAAAGTACCGGATGCTTTAGTACTTCAAAATTTATATCATGTCCGAAGGAGGATCCCGGAATGATGGGGATATTCTTATATGCATATTTTGAATGTCGGTTACCAGGTGTTCAATCCATATGAATGATATTTTTGTCTCTATGTATGGGACGTTTGTTTATGAGAAATGGAAATATGAAATCTTGTGGTCTATTAAAATTATGAAATGATTATTTATGTTAAACTAATGAACTCACCAACCTTTTGGTTGACACTTTAAAGCATGTTTATTCTCAGGTACGAAAGAAATCTTCCGCTGTGCATTTGCTCATCTTAGAGATATTATTTGGAGTCATTCATGACATATTTCAAAAGACGTTGCATTCGAGTCGTTGAGTTCATCAAGATTATTATAAAGTCAATTATAGTAAGATATATTACAAAATGGTATGCATGTTGTCAACTTTCGATGTAATGAAAGATTGTCTTTTCAAAAATGAATGCAATGTTTGTAAAATGTATCATATAGAGGTCAAGTACCTCTCGATGTAATCAAATGTTGTGAATCGTTTATAATCGATATGGACTTTGTCCGAATGGATTAGGACGGGTCTCTACAGTTGGTATCAGAGCGGTGGTCTTAGCGAACCAGGTCTGCATTAGTGTGTATAACTGATAAGTTGTTAGGATGCATTAGTGAGTCTGGACTTCGACCGTGTCTGCATGTCAAAAATTTTGCTTATCATCTTTGTCAGAAATCATCAGTTTATCATCCTTAGGAAATTACCTGCTTATCATTCTTAGTCTAGACACATCTTGCTGCATTGATTGCATGAATAGTGTATAGACAAAATTCATATCTTAGCGTATCTGTTACTGTAAACCTTACCTGGCGTATCCCGTAAATTCCTCCGTAATCTATGAAACCTTTTGTTATATATATATGGATATTCTATGTAATTAGAATACCATCCGTTAGCCAGAAAATCATTTCATATCTAAAAATTCTTTATTCAATCGTACGAAATGGAATTCGTCATTAGTTCAAGTCACTCGGATGCCGAAATGGAATCCCACTTAAGCTCCGAAAGTAGTGTGACCGGAATGGATCAACCAATTAGTTATCATCTATTCTGGATGAATTGGGGATGGGTTCGTAGCCTCCTCAATCATTGGAGACAAGAAGAAGGTGATCCTTTCCATCCGCCACATTGCCCTATTGGCGGAGAACCTGAAGCACTTACCGGTGAACCTGTTCGAAACACCATCTTTTCTCTCATTTCCATAGTATCTCGCCACGATTATATACTATATCAAACTCTAGATTATATTTATCCGCTAGTCTGAACCGAAAATCACCCCGGTGTAATAGAAGAAGTCAACGAGCTTCGCGCTCGGGTAGTGGCTTTAGAGAATATGGTGCGAAGGTTACAAACACCAGCAGCAGCACTAGCAGTATAACCAGTACCACCATCAACGCCAATAGTACCATTACCACCACCAAAAACAACCGCATCGCAAACTTCAACTTCACAATCTGTCACGCGAACATCAACGTCATACGCACCCTGGATACCAAGGAGTACCAACAACAATGAACGATGAAGTATTTATTCATAACTTCATTGAAGAAATATTCTGCGAAGAATATGTGGTTTCTAAAAGTTTTAGAGATTATTTATCTTAGCTCAAACCGAAAAATTAAATAAGTTTAATATCATATTGACTCATTAAATCCATAATTACATCTAAAGAAAATATATATGTATATAGATTTTCATAAAGATTGTAATTAAAAAAAAAAATTCATTCGTACAAACTGTTAATGGTGAAAATATTTTAACGGGTAGGTAATACCCGAGGAATATTTCGATTTCACATTAATAAGTTATACTGTACATTCTTCGAATCTGATTCAACAGTCATTTACTATCTTACTTATAGCCACCGATATACGTATCCGTTCACCGTAGAATAACCATTTTTATTCAATTTTATACTTGGATTTTGACTTATCATAATCCAACAAGTGATATAATGAAGAAAACATTGGACAAAATAAAAGTTGTTAGAAACAAACGAATTAAGTAATTGAAATTTTGTTAAGAATCCACACTAACTGTTCCTAGCTAACTGATTACATTTTATTTATCGTAATTTAATTATCGCAATTTAATTTATCGTCATTTAATTTCTGTTATTTATTTTACGCACTTTAAATATCGGGACACGTATACAAGGTTTTGACATATCATATCGACGCATCTATATATATTATTTGGAATCACCATAGACACTCTATATGCAGTAATGATCGAGTTCTCTATACAGGGTTGAGGTTGATTCTATAATAATATATATACTTTGAGTTGTGATCGAGTCTGAGACATGTACACGGGTCACGATACGTATTAATTAATTCGAATATTATAAACTATATATGAATTATTGAATTAGTAACTGTGGGCTGCAAACTGTGGACTACCAAGATTGGACAATTAAAAATGAATTAAAATATTGATTATAACATATGAAACTAAACAATTCTTCAAGTTGCCACTTGATTTCATCTTAAACCTCATTTGTATCTTGACGATTACAATCTGCGTTCAAACCTTTCATGATTCTTGAAAACACCTCAGTCGATAGGATGAATCAACCGCGCTTCATCTACGGAAGGAAAGATTTATGCATATAGTTACGCACCTGAGAAACTCTCGGCAACTGGGTAAAAGTTTAACATGTAGCCGCGTCAGATCCTTTAGCATTTATTAGCAAAAATAACTTGCGATCCCTTTTCAAAGTAGCAAATTTTGTCACAGCTCCAATAAGTTAACTTCGACTTTTCATCCGAAGTAGCCTTACTATAATCCTATTATATATGATTACCCTTTTGATACCGGAGAATTCTTTTATATTCTGCCATATTACCAGCAGACGTACTAGCAACCTCGTTGCTTTTTGGCTTAAATCTCTCTGACAAATCATTATATTTATTCATCCAAACCCTATCATATACTCATCCGCATCTTGTAACGAGAACTGCCATAACAATTACTGAGAATCAGCAATCAATACTTTGAAAACTCACAGCATATCTACATCAACATTTATATGTATGACATTTATCTCTTAGAATTATGATCTCTCATTCTGAAATTCTTAAAAGCACTCAGTCACAAATCAATACTCTGAATGTTGAAAAAGCTGAATGAAGCAGCAGAAACCATAGACAACCGTAAATGACCTTAATAATCGAAAGTTTGATGATAAACTATAGTATGTTGGAAAAGCTCAAAAAAGTTGGAACTGGAAAACGGATTGAGCTAACCACGAAGCAGACCAAGGACAAATACAAGGACCATACCATATATTCAAAGAATCCAGGTAATTCTGGATCCAATGAAACCTTCAACGAATATCTTGCTCCGTACTCATGTTAAAATCTTGCGGAAAATCTTCCTCATCAACCATCGAACTTAGAAATTCCAAAATATCATCATAAATATCTTCGATATTTCTAAAGATATTTTCATAAATATTCTCGTCCAAAATTATTTATCTCTTCGTGCTATCAGTATTACATCATATAGAAACTGTTAGTTTCTATGTTCTGTAAACTTTCGGGCTTAAAATATGAATGTTATTGAAGTAATGTTGGGAACTGATGCATGAGTTAGTATATTATAATGACACTTGATCAACGTGATTATATTACAGTAAGTCATGCTGAGTTTCTAATGGGACGTGATGATTCAAAGATCATAACATCATCATGTGCCATGTTATATAACTCTTTCATTCTACTTAACTCCTGAACAAATCAAGAAAATGTATTCTTGATGGTTCTATCTTCCGTGATGCTGATAAAGTTAAAAATCAAATCATGCTATCACGTTCCTTCCTGCTTAGAACATTATAATCATTCGAAACTCTATATCTACAAATTCTGGACCATTATTCGCTTGACTTGAAGTCGGGAGGAGAAAACAAAAGCATAGAACTTTGAAATATAAAGGAGTATACAAAGCCCGATAACAACACAGGAATTACAAACCGTGTATGTCAATGTTTATCGCAACATAAAGACACGGGAGAATTAAAAATACTATAACCCCAAGAGCGAAGTAGAAGAAAACAGATTCCTCCGGTGGGAGTTAAAGGAGAATGAATGTTGCGATAGTCAGAATAAGAACAATGATCAGAACTAGATTAAGCATTTTCACAATCCTTGAAAATGTAAATCAAGGAAAGAAAATATAGAAGTGGTGAAAATAATGGAACGGTAGAGGTAATTTATAATAAGAGTATCCGACATAGCAATCGAGGCAGATATCCGCATTTAATTTAAGAGATCTTAATTACCTTATTCAACGAAGAATCAGATCTTTTAGATTTCGAAGATCTTCCTTAAATACCTCGAATCCCGGAATTCAACCAAAACAACGTCAAAAGTGAAGACGAAACTTTATTTATTCATTTCACTCTTATATGATAGCTTCATTCGTGCTCTTCGAATAATCAAATTGTTTTGTCCATATTACCTAATGATAATAAAACTCAATTTATCAACTCATATTCGTCAAGAAAGCATTTTTATTGTTAGCCATGACCACCTCACTCAAATTTCGGGACGAAATTTCTTTAACGGGTAGGTACTGTGATGACCCGGGAATTTTCAACCAAATTTAAACTTAATATTTATATGATTTCGATACGATAAGCAAAGTCTATTAAACTGAATTTCAAAACTTTTGAACTGTTATTATATATTAAATTATCCTGTGACCATTCCCGACGATTCACGAACAACTATTTTGTAAATAGATATATTTAATTTTATTTGAAATAATATATGATTTAATTGCTGAAAAGAAATATATAAAATAATATTAGTATATTTAATTTAATATATAATATATAGATATGCATATAATTAAATATATATATATATATATATATATATATATATATATATATATATATATATATATATATATATATATATATATATATATATATATATATATATATATATAAAGAGGTATGATTTCTATTATTATTATTATATTTATATTGTAATATATATAAAAGTTATAAATATTAAATATTCATTGAACGATATCATACAATATATTATATAATAAATAAATTGTAATATTAATATATTAAATGGGGTTACAAGTTAAAAAAACTTAATTGTTATACTAATATTGTTATTATTAGTTCATTATTAATATTAATATTAATATTAATGTAATATTAATATCAGTATTATTAATATTACTAAAATTATTAAAACTATTGTTATTATTATAATACCACTTATTTATATTATCAATTATATTATTATTGTTAAGATCATTATCATTATTAACAATATTGTTAATGATTATCATAATATTTGTTATTAATATTATTATTGTTATTTTTAATATTATTAATAATATTGAAAGTATTATTATTATGACTATATTTGTATTTATTAAATTAACATCAAACAATATAGAAATTAAACAATACAGAATTAGTTTCTTTTCAGTTTCAAACTTTGTTGATTGTTGTTTCCTGTCCCTAATTTGGTTGCAAATCGAATACAATCTTAGATACAAGACAAAGTCAGTTATCAATCGACTTCACTTTTACTTTATTTTTTTCTTCTTTCTCTTTGTTCGTTTCCTTCTAACTCGAATATGCCTGTCGACCACCATCAGCCCTACAATACAAAAACTTGATCAATTATTATTATTGTATCACCACAATATACATATATAATTACATATACAAATACAAAGCATATAGATGGAGACGGAATTATAGATTTTTATCCACCATCACCTTGATCATGAACACACCCACTTGCATTCTTTTCCTTCTTGTTTCATTATCTGTCAGGTGGAGCTACACTTTCATCATCACCTCCGGCAAACTACCACAAGCCATCGTCGTTGCTGCGTAAACTTGTAGCCTACACATGCAGAAAACAAACAACTACTGCCGCTATATGTATACACGTTTCGTTCAGACTTATAACCACCATGAAAACCTTTTCTTGCTACACATTAAATACTAATGCAAGTGTCATTTTTTTTCCTCCTTATTCCAGTCCAAACACCATGCAAACCCTGGGAAAAACTGATGCAATTTTTATTACTTCCTACTATCTATTTGTGTTCGACAACTCACCCCAACATTATGAACGAACCATCATCACCTTCCTTCTTTTTTTCTTCTTCTTTCCTTTCCTCTTGTTATATCGACCCAAGGCATGAACCAAACCACCACTTTAATCCCGTTACCTGTTTCTTTTCCTATTTTAAAACCAACAAAAACCCCACTACCGAATATAATAATTCCTAATCAAATAAAGCATTTGCTAGGTGTAAAGCATTAAAGTGATATGTGGGAAATCCTTTCCTTTTTCTTTCGGTGGACGAATTTAGAGGGAGACAAAAAGGGGAAAGTCTTGTTTTCCTTTTATGTTATAATTAATAAATGTGAGGTGATGATAAAAACTGAATAAGAATGATGTTGTATGATGTTATGACCCATGTATAGTTCGATGGCTGCAACTGTTCGAACTAAACTTTTTTGTTCATATTATATTCTGGTTCGAACAGCTATAACCTATACGTATTTATCGTTTGCTTGCTGGGCTAAATTACTTGGTGCATTTGGGCTGATTACATGGTTTAATTGTTGGGTCGAAACCTTGATTATTTATGATGTTAAAGCTAAGGGGTATATAAAATAGCTTTAAATTTTAGCAGGAAATACTATTAAATACGATACAATTTTACACAAGATATTTATTTATTTATTTAGAGAATGGATATACTTAAACCTTGCTACAACACTTATAGGCAGTGTACCTAATCGTACAGTAGTGTAGTTTTTAGTAAGTCCGGTTCGTTCCACAGGGAAAATCTTTAAACAAAGCTTAACGCTATATTAGTTTACTTTTATAAAAATACAAATATATATATATATAAGTAATATTATTATTATAAAGGGGGGTTTTTACCGTTTAATGACCGGTTTGTCGATTTTAAAACTTTAGTCGCAGTTAAAACCAAATGTAAAGTAATAAATAAATAAAAGACTTCATTTAAAGCGTAAAGTAAATAACGATAATGAAATTGCGATAAATGAAAGTGCGATAAAATAAACTTGCGATAATTAAAAAGTACGATAATTAAAAGTGCAATTAAATACAATAACAATAAAAATGCGATAATTAGAAGTGCAATTAAATATAAAATAAAGGAAATTAAATATGAAAAAAAAGAATTATGCTTATTTAAACTTCCGTAATCATGATGTTTGACGTGTTGATTTTAGTTTTATGCCCATGGATTAATTGTCCTTTGTCCTGGATTATTTAATATGTCCGTCTGGTTTTTGTCCATAACAGTCCATCAGTCATAAATATAAAGTGCGAGTGTCCTCGTCAAATTATCCTTATACCCGAAATTTAAATATTCCAACTAATTGGGGACTTAAACTGTAACAAGATTTTAATACTTTGTTTAATAATTACACCAGGATGTCGACTGAGTGTAACCCAAGGTTTTAATACTTTGTTATCAATTATGCCAAGTGTCCTTGTACATAATTTCACCCCTGTTTTAATAATTCTAGTGGCTATTAATCCATTCCCGTGTCTGGCTAAATGAACGATTATTCGTACATATAAATATCCCGCCCATCGTGTCCGATTGAGTGTATATAGTTATTTATAGGGACGTCCAATTATAAATCTTTATATTAACATTAACAAACTATCATTTAGTTAAACAAATATAAAGCCCATTAATAGCCCATAGTCTAATTTCCACAAATGTCGTTCTTTTGTCCAAACTCCAATTATGGTACAAAGCCCAATTACCCAATTTTAGTAATTAGCCCAACATCATGATTACTTCTGATTAAATAAGCATAATAATAACTTAGCTACGAGACATTAAATTAAAAAGGTGGAACATAACTTACAATGATTAAAAATAGCATAGCGTTACACGGACAGAATTTCGACTTACACCCTTACAACATTTGCTAACATACCCTTATTATTAGGATTTAAAATTTAAAATTAAAATTAAAATATAAATTATATATATATATTTACGTATATATTGAGAGAGAGATATATTGGATGGATTTTGCGATCAAACTGCGTTTGCTTTTATAGGGAATTGAGTCCAGGGGAACTCCGCGACTCGCGGCATTTTTTGCCTTCAAACTCCGCGAGTCGCGGAGTTTGAAATTCCAGCTCACCAGCTTTGGCTTCTTTCTTGCCGACGATTTTAAATAATAATATAATATATATATAATTTTTAAGAATTATTTATATATTATATTATATTCATGTGCATAGTTGACTTGTAATTTTTAGTCCGTTGCGTCGAGCGTTGAGAGTTGACTCTGGTCCCGGTTCCGGATTTTCGAACGTCCTTGCGTACAATTTAATATCTTGTACTTTGCGTTTTGAATCTTGTACTCTTGTAATTTAGAGACGTTTCTTATCAATAATTGGAACCACTTTGATTGTATTTTGTACTTTTAAGCTTTTTGGACCTTTGCGTCTTCAATTCGTCGAATCTGTCTTTTGTCTTCACCTTTTATTATTTAAACGAATATCACTTGTAAATAGAACAATTGCAACTAAAAGCTTGTCTTTCTTGGGGAATAATGCTATGAAATATATGTTCGTTTTTAGCATTATCAAATATTCCCACACTTGAGCGTTGCTTGTCCTCAAGCAATATAGTCTTGAAATACTAGAATCACTTCTTTATTCTTCACAGTTTGTACATCAGTAATTTCTATACGGCGGTATAAACAATGGTAGTAACGATATGGTTTACAGTCCCACATGACTATAAAAATTTAGATCCATTAAGGAAATTGGATCTTTATGAAAACATTTGATCTTTTGAAAATTAAATCTAGTTTTTACCCTAGATAAGTTTTTCGGAATAACCCTTTACCGGTGTTTGCAAATTCTTTTTGTGGGTTTGGTGGGTTTCAGATTTGAAAATTTTATCTCAAAACTTATGGTTTTGTGTCACCCACTTGCTAACCTTGTATTTGGAAAGCAACACGTCTAGTTTACTTGTCCCGTATATTACCTTTTGGTAAACTACCGTTCGGTTGTAAAGGAAAGCGTTGAACAAGCAACTGTTAAGGCAATGTCCCCTGACATGCTTTTAATTATGGTCTATAACGTGTCGGACGCAATTACTATCCTTTGTAGGAGCAATAGTAAAGCTCACCCTTTTAATTTGTCGGTCTGGCACAAGGTCCTGTCTTTGTCCATGCTATGCAACCACCGTTCTTACGGTTGACACCCGATTTGGTTCAGGTGACCTAATGAATTCCGGGTGAATTCCTAGGATTTTACGTTCAATGGTAATGAACGCATTGAAAATGGGTTTTTAGAAAACAAATCGGTTTGTAATTTTGATCAAAATATTTTCTCGTTCAGGCTCGAGTTTAGATATCATTGAATTCCATGAGTTTGTAATTCTCAATCTTTAAGGTCAATCTCAAGGATTGAGTAATATCAGGCTTAAAAGCTGATTTTTGATCTTTTAAGGAGATTATCCTTTCTAGGGATCTGATTCATTAGTCTTATCCAGCTAATTTGCACGGTGCCCCCCCATTGTACGAGATAAATCCTTCTCATGGTTAGGATAAATCTGACCACTTGGCGACCCTGTTTAATGCTGAGGTCCGTGGATTTCCTGCTGATTTTAGTGATGATTTTTCTAGATTTTTCGTCAACCTACAGCTGGTCTGGACGACAACTTCATGACCTAAATCAAGAAGCGCGTTTCTTTTTCGGAAGACTTTACTTCCTTTTAATGATGAAATTGATTCATCGTGTAGATCCATCTTTCTTACAGTAAATCAGGTAAAACTTTTTAGTTTAGTCCAAAGCAAAAGTATTTTCAGTTATTTGTACAGAAATATGTGACATATGTTTAAAATATCTTGGTAAATTTTCCCACACTTGGCTTTTATTTTCCTTTTTATTGTCCTCTATTCCATTTTAAATGAATTTTAACATTTTGGTTTGTTTCTCAATTTATGTTCTTTCCGAGGTAACAATAATTTCGGTGTTAAAACCTAGTTTTATCGTTCATAAATATGTATAAACATGATTTTGAGTTCATTTAGTTGAAAATTTTGAAAAATTTTACTACAATTGGGTAGTCAGTATATAAGATTAGGGCTGTTCTTTATTATCAGAGAGCACTAGATTCTAATACAACTACTACTTTACTAGTATTTCTAATGGTAACCAAGTGTATAAAGTAAAAATTTTAAAATCCGAAAGAATTTAACCCCTTCCCACACTTAAGATCTTGCAATGCCCTCATTTACAAGAAATCAGTAACAATTTAAATTATTGAGGGTGATTTGTGTGAAAATGATTAAATTTTACCAAAGTTTCCAAACATATTTGTGTTTGCTTGCTGAATGATAAATGGTGCATATCATTTGTTCATTCCGTCTTGTTGTTATTTCACATATATTTTGCATCTTGTCGTCAAAATTAGTTGCTTTTGCTGAACTTAATGCCAATCTTTGAAAATGCGTTATTTTACCCTGTTGTGTACATAAAATAAACTGCAAACATATATACATATTTTTGAAGTTTGGTATATTACCACACATTCAAAAATTATTAAAATCTAAGAATAAAAGTTAGAAAATTATAAAAACTATTACAATATTAACATAAGTATTAAACGTATCAACATTACAAATTACAAAATAAATAAAACTAAGTAGACTAGGGATGATACTGATACCAGTAGGGGTTCCATGCATAACCATAGGTGCTATAAAATGTTTCGGCTGGGTTATACGTAGGATACGGTGGTTGAATCTCTATAGACCAGGGAGGGAATATGGGCGATGGAGTAGGAATATAGTTTCTACCTATATGTTGGCAATAAGCTATGATTTGGTTTTGATGAACTTGCCAATCTTCAAATGCTCTATGTCTAGCATTTTCATACTTTTGTGAAGCTATAAACCTTTGCATTTCTGCCATTTCATTTCCCCCTCCTACATTACCTTGCTGTTGGTTTCTCTCAACCTGTGGATGTCTACCATTATATCGTACTGCGGCGTTATTTCGCCTCTTCAAAACTTTCGCACCATGGTATACATTTAAACCTATTGTATCTCGGGGTTCTGGTTCTTCGATTAGTAATCCCCACCGACTTATATCCACACCGAGATATTCAGCAATCAAAGTAATAAATATACCACCTCCTATTATGCTATGCGGTCTCATCCCCCTAACCATAGCTGATAAATAATAACCCACACAATAAGGTATACTTACAGCGCTTTGTGGGTCTCGAATACACATATGGTAAAACAAATCCTGTTCATTTACCTTTTCCTTATTCTTACCTCTTTGTGTAATCGAATTAGCTAAAAACCTATGAATTACGCTTAACTCTGCTCTATCTATATCCAAATAAGAGTAATTTCCCCCTTTAAATCGGTGATGGCTAGTCATTTGACTCCATACACCATGCGTATCAAAATTTTCGTCTATCTTTCTACCATTTAGTATCAACCCTCTACAATCGGCAGATGCTAACTCCTCAGGCGTATATATACATAAAGCCTGAGCCATGTCTAGTAAAGACATGTGGCGCATCGAACCTCCTAACAAAAATCTAATAAAAGATCGATCGATTAAACTAGCTACCCGATCATTTAATTCTATACTACACAACAATTCTTCACACCATACTTTATATACAGGTCTACGTATGTTGAATAACCGTACCCAATCGTTAAAAGTAGAATTACCATACCTCTGTGCAAGTAATTCCCTAATTGGCCCGGCCAATTCTACAGCTTCTAATGGTCCCCATTCTATGACCCTAGGTACCTCAACAGCTTTAGAATGAAGAGTATGCAAACCCCTTTGGTATTTTGGATAATCTATCCAAAGTCTGTCAAATCTCAGGTTCGGGTGCAAATCTTCCAAGTGCATATCAGAAAATGTCGTGACTGGATGAGGTATATCTTGTTTGTAGTAGTTATCCACCTCCTGTTGTTCCGCATTCTCAGCAGGAGCATTGCGAGCTTGGGATGAAGATTCACCCCTTTCAGTCTGTGAAACACATCAAACACAATTTTTGTGCTTCCAAATATGCATTAGTGTCAGCAAAATCATCAATCAAAATAATTACAATGACATTTCCAATTTATATTAAACTTAAGCTCATTTTCATATTTTCATCAAATCTACACTTTTTCAAATAAGCATATACGAAAATGTTCGCCAAGTTCATAAGCATTCAACTCAAATAACATGTCAAAATAATCATTACAAGCAATTAAACAAGTTTCAAATGGCATTATCTCTCAAAAATCAAGTTCATGAATTTTAGACTTGAAAAAGTCCACTTTAATTCTCAAAATCATGTTTAGGCTCAAAGTTTGGATCATTTAACTACCTAAACATGTTACACTACTTAATTTAGCAACAATTCATGATAAAAATTGGCCATAACCTGTTTATATCAAAAAGCCCCAAATTTGCTCAAGAACACAAACCCTAGATTACTCAAAATTTGAAGTTTAAGGCTTCTAATCATGTTAAATAGCATCAATCTAGGTTATACAAGCATAATACATAAACAATTTAAGCATAATTACACTAAAAAGCATCAAAATCAAATTGGGTATAAAATTGCTCAAGAACACTAATTTTCGGATTAAATGGTGTTTAGGTGTAGAAATTTACCGTTTTTCTTGAGTAATTCCTTGATAGCATCCTTCTTAACATGATTTTAGTAAAAGATTTGATGATTAACGGTCAAAAATTGTGAATTTGGGAGTGTTTTTTCGGGTTTTTCGGCTTTGTTTCGCAGTATTTGTGGTGTGTTGGGTTGTGCAACTGATCAGTTTTGGCCCTTTTATTTTTTTCTGTATTTTTGGAACTCCGCGAGTCGCGGTATTTTACCCTTCAAACTCCGCGAGTCGCGGAGTTTGTATTTTTTTTTTTTTTAAACATCTTATACTAATTAAAACAATTAAGTAATTAATTTTAAAATTTTGTTTCCCTTGTTATTTAGGATGAGGTCGTTTCGGATCGATGTCCTAGTCCGTCCTTCGACAAAATTTTAAAATTTGTCTTTTTGTAGCGATTGTTTTAAAAGCTAAGATTTTTGGTTTTTTTAATGTTTTTGGCATACTTTAATTCAATAAGATTAAAAATAATGATAATAAAAGTTCTCGTCCCTCCCTCGGGTAAAGCAATTTCAGTTCAACGACCTAGTCTTCAACTTACGACGAATTTTAAAAATCATATTTTTAACTTAATGAGATAAAGTAAATTTTTTTTTTAAATTCACACCAAACTTAAAATAAAAATACATAAAATTCAAAATTAATATTAAAAATTCACACCAAACTTAAAATTTAAAATGCATAAAATTAAAAATTCATATTTTAAAAATTAAAAATTCACACCAAACTTAATTTAAAAATTCATATAATAAAATCACACCAAACTTATATTAATTTTTAAATATTTACAATTTTAAATATATTGTTTTTACAAAGTTTACAATATTAATTTAAGATTTATATATTAATTTTAAAAACATGGTAAAAATAAAATTAAAAATCTTTTTGGCTTTTATCCCACTTTAATCAATCAAATATTTTCAAAAATATGCGCCCCTCTTTTCGGTAAAGTAATTTCGGTTCCAAGACCTAATTTAACTCATGACGAATTTTTGAAATATTTTGGGTTGATTGATTAAAGATATTTATACCTTAAGAATAAACGTTAAATTTCGCAGTGATGTAATAAATTTTTGTATGATATCAATAATTTCGGTCGCCAAACCTAATTTTATTTAATACCAATTTAATACTTTATAGCGAACAAATTAGCGTTTATTATCAAAAGGTTAAAAAAAATAAAAATAAAAACTGTACAGACTTACCTGTGAGATAGTATTCTTAGTTATATGATCTATCCCATTCATAAGATAGTCGGTTTAATTGGTTTTCCATGGCTATATAGGCGTAACCTCGAGCATTTAGTGTTTTTTCTTCTAAACATATGAACGGTCCGTCTCTGCATAAAGTAACAAATTCGGTGTTTGAATAGGTTTGATTATTTGAACATTTACCTCCGTGTGACCATTTTCCGCATTTGTGACATCTTTCAAGGTGTCGTGCTCTTCTTTTCGCTGCGGATTTTGATTTTCCTTTACCAAATTGTAAGTTATTATCTTCGCATCTGGATTCTTTTCTTACTCCGTCCAATCTTTCTCTGATTACTGATACTATTTCACTCGGTAGTGTGTCATTATTACGTTTAGTGATCAAAGCGTGTAGCATTAGACCATGGTTTAGTTCACAGGCAGTCTTCATTTCGTAAAAACCTAAAAAAATAAAAATTCAGAATGGGGGGAGAAGACTAGTTCTTTAGGGTCTGCTAGGGAAAGACCATTCGGGTTCCATTTTCGAGAACTACACGAAAACAGAAAATCTAACTCTAACAGAAATACATATTATCCTTTAAAGACTTGATTCTCCCCACACTTAGTTAGCTGTGGTATCGAAATTGTGATTAACTTCATTGTCAACTTCCATCGGACCATGTATGTAATGTTTAACTCTGTGACCATTAACTTCAAATTCAATTCCATTTAAATTTATTAATTCTATCGTTCCGTATGGAAAAACTCTTTTGACTATGAATGGTCCAGACCATCTTGATTTCAATTTTCCAGGAAATAGCTTGAATCGTGAATTGAAAAGAAGAACTCTGTCTCCTTCTTTAAATTCTTTTGAACTTCTGATTCTTTTATCATGCCATTTCTTCATTCTTTCTTTATAGATTAATGAATTTTCGTATGCTTCATGTCTTAATTCTTCTAATTCGTTTAGTTGACTTAACCGTAGACGTCCAGCTTCATGTAAATCAAGATTACATGTCTTCAAAGCCCAAAATGCTTTGTGTTCAATTTCTACTGGAAGATGACATGCTTTTCCATAAACAAGTCTAAAAGGTGTGGTTCCAATTGGAGTTTTGTAGGCTTTTCTAAAAGCCCAGAGTGCATCCTCCAATTTAATGGACCATTCCTTCGGATTTGATCCTACGGTTTTCTCTATAATACGTTTTAAAGCTCGGTTGGTATTTTTAACTTGTTCACTTGTTTGTGGATGATATGCGGTGGAGATTTTATGAGTTACTCCATATCTTTTAAGAACTTTCTCAAGTTGATTATTACAGAAATGAGTACCCCGATCACTTATTAAAGCTTTCGGCGTTCCAAACCTTGCAAAAAGACGTTTTAAAAAGTTGACTACAACTCGTGCATCGTTAGTTGGGAGAGCTTGTGCTTCCGCCCATTTAGATACATAATCAATGGCTACGAGAATGTATAAATTATTATGAGATTTTGGAAATGGACCCATAAAGTCAATACCCCAAATGTCAAATACTTCACATACTTGAATGACATTTTGTGGCATTTCATCACGTTGACTTATTTTTCCGGCCCTTTGACAAGCATCACAGGATCTGCAAAGAAGGTGTGCGTCTTTGTAAATTGTAGGCCAATAGAATCCAGCTTCATAAACTTTTCTTGCTGTTAATTGAGGCCCATAGTGCCCTCCTGTTGGTCCTGTGTGACAATGGTTTAAAATTTTACTAGCTTCATCTCCAAATACACATCGGCGTATTATTCCATCGGGACAACTTTTAAACAGATGTGGATCTTCTAAAAAATAGTGTTTTATATCACAAAAGAATTTCTTTCGTTTTTGGTACGATAATCCTTTTTCAAGGAATCCACATACTAAGTAGTTTGCATAGTTTGCAAACCATGGGATTTCATTATAATCTATCTTCAATAGATATTCATCAGGAAAGTTGTCTTGTATGGCCGATTCATTTAGAACTTCTAATTCGGGATTTTCAAGACGAGAAAGATGATCAGCGGCGAGATTTTCTGCTCCTCTTTTATCTCGGATTTCAATATCAAACTCTTGTAAGAGTAAGATCCAGCGGATTAATCTTGGTTTGGCATCTTGTTTCGAAAATAGGTATCTGAGAGCAGAATGGTCGGTATAGACCACCGTTTTAGCTAGAACGAGATATGATCGAAATTTGTCAAAAGCAAAGACAATAGCAAGGAGTTCTTTTTCAGTAGTTGTATAATTTGTTTGTGCTCCTTGTAACGTCTTACTAGCATAATATATAGGTTGAAATCGTTTTTCAATCCTTTGTCCTAAAACGGCTCCCATTGCAAAATCACTTGCATCGCACATTAATTCAAACGGTAGATTCCAAATTGGTGTTATCATGATCGGTGCATTAGTGAGTTTCTCTTCAAGAATATTAAAAGATTTGATACATTCATCTGAAAAGATGAATGGAGCATCCTTTTCTAGGAGTTTATTCATAGGAGTAGCAATTTTAGAAAAATCTTTTATGAAACGTCGGTAAAAACCGGCATGCCCTAGAAAACTCCTAACTCCTTTAACATTGGTGGGATGTGGAAGTTTAGCAATTACATCTACTTTAGCTGTATCCACTTCAATTCCTTCTTTTGAAATTTTATGTCCAAGAACAATGTCTTCTTTAACCATGAAATGGCATTTCTCCCAATTAAGTACTAGATTTGATTGTTCGCATCTAATAAGCATTCGTTCAAGATTAGCTAGACATGTTTCAAATGTATCACCGAAGACTGAAAAGTCATCCATGAAAACTTCCATGCATTCTTCTATCATGTCGTGAAAAATTGCCATCATGCACCTTTGAAAGGTTGCAGGGGCGTTGCAAAGTCCAAATGGTATGCGTTTGTAAGCAAAAGTACCATAAGGGCACGTGAACGTGGTTTTCTCTTGGTCCTCGGGTGCTATTGGAATTTGAAAATATCCGGAAAATCCATCTAGAAAACAATAGTAACTATTTCCGGCTAATCTTTTCAACATTTGATCAATGAAAGGTAAGGGAAAGTGATCTTTTCTGGTGACGTCATTTAATTTTCTATAATCAATACACACACGCCATCCTGTTACAGTCCTAGTAGGAATAAGCTCATTTTTCTAATTTGTAATGACAGTCATGCCACCCTTCTTAGGTACGCATTGAACTGGGCTTACCCATGGACTATCAGAAATTGGATATATCAAACCTGCGTCTAGCAGTTTAATAATTTCTTTTTTAACTACATCTTGCATATTCGGATTTAGTCTTCGTTGGCGTTGCACATACGTTTTATGACCTTCTTCCATAAGGATTTTATGTGTTCAATACGAAGGACTTATTCCTTTAATATCATGAATCTTCCATGCAATGGCTGGTTTATGAGCTTTCAACACAGAAGTGAGTTGTGATTTCTCATTTTCAGTAAGAGAAGACGATATTATTACAGGTAATTCAGATTCACCATGTAAATAAGCGTATTCCAAATGGTTTGGAAGTGGCTTTAACTCTAATTTCGGAGGTTCTTCTATCGATGATTTATATCGATATCTGTCTTCTTCTTTTAGCATTTGAATTTCTTCTGTTGTTGGTTCATATCCATTAGCTATAAGTGTAGCTAACATTTCAACTTCATCAATTTGTTCTTTACCTTCTCCTAAAGAACATTCTCCTGTTCCTTGTAATTTTGGAAATTCTTCTAACAATTCTGCATGTGCATCTATAGTTTGAATATAATAACATGTATCATCTACAGATTGTGGTTGTTGCATTGCTCTATCAACTGAAAAGGTAACACTCTCGTCCTCTATACTTAGGGTCAGTTTCTTACCAAACACGTCTATCATTGCTTTAGCCGTGTTTAAGAATGGTCTTCCTAATATGAGAGGAACTTGAGAATCTTCTTCCAAGTTCAGAACAACAAAATCTATTGGAAATACTAAAGTACCAACTTTAACTAGCATGTTCTCCATTATCCCTCTAGAATATTTTATTGATCGATCGTCTAGTTGTATGCTTATTCTTGTTGGTTTCAATTCTCCAAGGTCTAGTTTAGCGTATAGTGAATACGGCATTAAATTTATACTAGCACCTAAGTCTGCCAATGCTTCTATTGAACTAAGACTACCCAGAAAACATGGAATTGTGAAACTTCCTGGATCAGATAATTTTTCTGGTATCTTATTCAACAGCACTGCTGAACAATTAGCGTTCATAGTAACAGCCGAGAGTTCTTCCATTTTCTTTCTATTTGAGATTAGATCTTTCAAGAATTTAGCATATCTAGGCATTCCTGAAATCACATCAATGAAAGGAAGATTTACATTTATCTATTTAAACATATCCAAGAATTTGGATTGCTCGGCTTCAAGTTTCTCTTTCTTCATTTTACTCGGGTAAGGAAGTGGTGGTTGGTATGGTTTAACATAAGGTTTAGCCTTAACTGTGTTATCTTCATTAACCTTTTCAACTACCGGTTCTTTTTCCTTATCTTGATCAGGTTGTGGTTCTTGTGGAGTAGGAATAGCTTCATCAGAAGTTACAGGTATTTCAGATGGTTTAAGTGTTGTACCACTTCTTGTGATAATGGATTTAGCTGTTTCATTCCGGAGGTTAGCATTTGTATCACTAGGTAAACTTCCCGGTTTTCTTTCACCTATTAATCTTGCTAGGTTACTTACTTCTTGTTCCAGGTTTTGAATAGAAGCTTGTTGATTTCTAAATGCTTGAGCATTTTGTTCATTGGTTTGTTTTTGAGATGTGAAAAACTGCGTTTGAGTTTCAACTAGCTTTGTCATCATATCTTCTAAATTCGGCTTTTTATCATCGGTTTGTTGTGGTGGTTTGTTTTGAAAATTAGGTCTTTGCTGGTTGTAAGTATTATTGGATACTTGTTGATTACTAGGACCTTGTTGGTTGTTGTATGGAATATTTCGGTTATAATTCTGGTTTTAATTGTAGATCGGTCTTGGCGGTTGATAATTATTTTGATAATTATTTCCAGGCCTTTGGTTTATGTATGAAATATTCTCTCTTTGTTCCATTGTTAATTCAATACCGAGACAATCTTTTGTCAAATGTGGTCCTCCACACTGCTCACAACTAATTCGTATTGAGTGAATATCCTTAGTCATCTTTTCCATTCGTCTCTCAACAGCATCTATCTTTGTGGAAATGGAATCTAAGTCATGGCTAGAATCGGCTCTAGCTGCTTTAGATGATCTAACGATATCTTTTTCTTGGTGCCACTCATGTGAGTGGGAAGCAGTGTTATCAATAATTTTATAAGCATCAGTTTCGGTTTTCTTCATAATGGAACCACCAGCTGCTATATCTATGTCTTTCCTTGTAGTGATGTCGCATCCTTGGTAGAATATTTGTACTATTTGACAGGTGTCTAAACTATGTTGTGGACATCCTCTTAATAACTTTCCAAATCTTGTCCACGCCTCATATAGAGTTTCATTTGGCTTTTGTGTAAACGTAACAATTTCTCTTTGAAGTCTTACGGCTTTAGATGCAGGAAAGAATTGTTTAAGAAATTTTTCAACTAAAACGTCCCATGTATCAATCGCCCCTTCAGGTAACGATTCCAACCAATCTTTGGCTTCTCCCTTTAAATTCCAGGGAAATAACATGAGATATATCTGTTCATCCTCCACTTCTCGGATTTTAAATAGTGTGCAGATCCTATTAAAGGTACGAAGATGTTCATTTGGATCTTCCTTCGGCGCACCACTAAATTGGCATTGATTAGTCACCATGTGTAGAATTTGTCCTTTGATTTCATAATCTGGCGCATTAATGTCTGGATGAGTAATTGCGTGACCTTGGCCAGTGCGTTTAGCTCTCATTCGGTCTTCCATACTTAAAGGTTCCAGATTCTCCATAATTGAATTTGTTGAATCGGAATCACTAGAGGATTCTGATTTAATGGTTCGTTCCTCAACAATCTCTGGTTGAATGATTGGTGGTTCCGGAGGAAAATTTAATGGTTCAGGATCTATGAATCGTCCATGAATATTCTCCGGATTCTCAATTGTGAGGTCGGGTTCAAAAAATGGATTATCGGAAATTTGAACTGGAGTACTTGGTTGACTGGATGACGATTCTAAAGAAAAATCAATGGCGGTAATATTTGCTAAATGTCTTGATCTAGTTACAGGTGGTGAACGTACAAAAGGTGGTGAACGTCTTGCTCGGTGCATTCACTGAATATCCTATTAGTTTTTAAAAGGAAAGAAAAATTATATAAGTTATCCAATTAATAGACTTTTCTGATTTTGCCCACGTTTCGAATAGCCAAAAGATGCAGCAGAGGGGCAGGATTCGTTTGGTCTCAATATAATTGAGGACTGTTTGGCTCCAATAACCCGGTCCACGTACAAATCCAACCATTACTACGAACCAGAAAATTTTGATGTCTATCAATTTAAACACTTAAAATAAATTTTCGTAATTTTAAGAAATTTAGATAAGAAGTAGAATAAAAATCTATGTCCTAAAAACTAGAATAGCGAGAAATAAGAAAGAAAAAGAGTGCGTCTGAAAAAAATCGAAAAATAAAAATAAGAAAGAAAAAGAGTGACTTATAGAACTTAAAAATACTCGGACTAACCCAACCTTATTACTATCACTAACTTAAAATTATAATCGCAAATTGAGATTACTAATTGGAATGATAATTGATACATAGGTAAAAGGCGTCGAGAAATAAGAAAATAGCGCGTCTAAACTTAAAAAGAAACTAAAACTTAAAAAGGCGTCGCAAAATTCTAAAGTACCTAAATCTTAGTCTAAAGAAAAGGCACTTAAGGGGTTTTACGGCAAAGCCTAAAAATCTAGAAATAAAAATATAACTATGGCAAAAACTAAGTTTAAAACTAAAAACTAGCGAAAAATACAAATATTACGCTAAAACAATTAAAAAGGGGACAAAATATAAAAATATACAAAAAGTTGTAAAAATTACAATTTTTATAAAAATATTATTTTTATATTATTTATTTTATTAAACTATTAATTTTTATATATAATAAAACTAATTAAAATTTAAAATACAATTTAATTTAAAAACTTAAACTAATTATAATAATAATTAAGTAATTAGGGTTTATTAATAATAATAATAATAATAATAATAATAATTATCCGTAATAAATGCTGATTAGGGTTTCTGTCGGTGTCAGGATGGCTCCGCGAGTCGCGGTATTCGAAGCTGCAAACTCCGTGAGTCGCGGGGTTCCAAAATTCAAATGACAGGTTGATTAAAATTCGACGCGTTTTTTTTTTATATTCTGTTTTATATTTTCTATTTAAATAAAAATATTTATATAATAAAAACTTATATTTAAAAACTAAAATAAAAATAGAACTACTTTATAATTTTAAAAATATCTTAAAAATAGATTTATATACATATTAAATTTTTTTTTCGGTTTTTTTTTTATGTTTTAAATAAAAATATTTAAATAAAACTTATATTTTTATAAAATAAAAATAAAGAAACTTTATAAAACTTAAATATTTAATAAACTCTTAAAAATATTTATATTTTTGTTTTTCTTTTCTATGTTTTCGAATATTTAAAACGTATTTTTACAAAAACGTATTTTTATAAAAGTAAACTAAAAATAAAAATCTTTTTTTTTTATAATTATTAGCGTTGCGCTTCCGGCTTTTAAGCTAGATTTTTCCCCGGCAGCGGCGCCAAAAATACTTGATGTTAAAGCTAAGGGGTATATAAAATAGCTTTAAATTTTAGCAGGAAATACTATTAAATACGATACAATTTTACACAAGATATTTATTTATTTATAGAATGGATATACTTAAACCATGCTACAACACTTATAGGCAGTGTACCTAATCGTACAGTAGTGTAGTTTTTAGTAAGTCCGGTTCGTTCCACCGGGAAAATCTTTAAACAAAGCTTAACGCTATATTAGTTTACTTTTATAAAAATACAAATAAATATATATATATATATATATATATATATATATATATATATATATATATATATATATATATATATATATATATATATATATATATATATATATATATATATATATATATATATATATATATATATATATATAAGTAATATTATTATTATAAAGGGGGGTTTTTACCGTTTAATGACCGGTTTGTCGATTTTAAAACTTTAGTCGCAGTTAAAACCAAATGTAAAATAATAAATAAATACAAGACTTAATTTAAAGCGTAAAGTAAATAACGATAATGAAATTGCGATAAATGAAAGTGCGATAAAATAAACTTGCGATAATTAAAAAGTACGATAATTAAAAGTGCAATTAAATACAATAACAATAAAAATGCGATAATTAGAAGTGCAATTAAATATAAAATAAAGGAAATTAAATATGAAATAAAAGAATTATGCTTATTTAAACTTCCGTAATCATGATGTTTGACGTGTTGATTTTAGTTTTATGCACATGGGTTAATTGTCCTTTGTCCTGGATTATTTAATATGTCCGTCTGGTTTTTGTCCATAACAGTCCATAAGTCATAAATATAAAGTGCGAGTGTCCTCGTCAAATTATCCTTATACCCGAAGTTTAAATATTCCAACTAATTGGAGACTTAAACTGTAACAAGATTTTAATACTTTGTTTAATAATTACACCAGGATGTCGACTGAGTGTAACCCAAGGTTTTAATACTTTGTTATCAATTATGCCAAGTGTCCTTGTACATAATTTCACCCCTGTTTTAATAATTCTAGTGGCTATTAATCCATTCCCGTGTCCGGATAAATGAACGATTATTCGTACATATAAATATCCCGCCCATCGTGTCCGATTGAGTGTATATGGTTATTTATAGGGACGTCCAATTATAAATCTTTATATTAACATTAACAAACTATCATTTAGTTAAACAAATATAAAGCCCATTAATAGCCCATAGTCTAATTTCCACAAATGTCGTTCTTTTGTCCAAACCCCAATTATGGTACAAAGCCCAATTACCCAATTTTAGTAATTAGCCCAACATCATGATTACTTCGGATTAAATAAGCATAATAATAACTTAGCTACGAGACATTAAATTAAAAAGGTTGAACATAACTTACAATGATTAAAAATAGCGTAGCGTTACACGGACAGAATTTCGACTTACACCCTTACAACATTTGCTAACATACCCTTATTATTAGGATTTAAAATTAAAATTAAAATATAAATTATATATATATATTTACGTATATATTGAGAGAGAGATATATTGGATTGATTTTGCGATCAAACTGCGTTTGCTTTTATAGGGAATTGAGTCCAGGGGAACTCCGCGACTCGCGGCATTTTTTGCCTTCAAACTCCGCGAGTCGCGGAGTTTGAAATTCCAGCTCACCAGCTTTGGCTTCTTTCTTGCCGACGATTTTAAATATTAATATAATATATATATAATTTTTAAGAATTATTTATATATTATATTATATTCATGTGCATAGTTGACTTGTAATTTTTAGTCCGTTGCGTCGAGCGTTGAGAGTTGATTCTGGTCCCGGTTCCGGATTTTCGAACGTCCTTGCGTACAATTTAATATCTTGTACTTTGCGTTTTGAATCTTGTACTCTTGTAATTTAGAGACGTTTCTTATCAATAATTGGAACCACTTTGATTGTATTTTGTACTTTTGAGCTTTTTGGACCTTTGCGTCTTCAATTCGTCGAATCTGTCTTTTGTCTTCACCTTTTATTATTTAAACAAATATCACTTGTAAATAGAACAATTGCAACTAAAAGCTTGTCTTTCTTGGGGAATAATGCTATGAAATATATGTTCGTTTTTAGCATTATAAATTTATTAGGCCAAGGATCCAGCCTTTTATTAAGTCAAAGGGTTGATGTCAATAAAGAAAATGAAACGGGTATGTTGACAATATAATGTTATTATTATGATCACAAGGAATTAAAGATGATGATTGAAATGGAGAACGAAGGGATGATGTAATGATTAAGATGATTTAGTAATGATAATGATGATTATGATCATAAAAATGATAATGATAGAAAACGGAAGTGATATTGAAACGTTTATGGTGATAAAAATGGTAAATGGGTCTTGTTGTAAAGAAGAAGAAGAAAAACAGATATTGGTTAAATAAATTTAAGATACAAATTATATATAAAAAAAGAAAAGCAGAGCAGGCGGTTTGGGTATGTGTTGAGCTAACGGGAGGTCGAGGGTTCGAGTCCCGTCTCGAGCAGTTTATCTCTTTTTAATGCTCCAAAGGGTATAATCATTAATCTTTCATTATTATTATTATTATTATTATTATTATTATTATTATTATTATTATTATTATTATTATTATTATTATTATTATTATTATTATTATTATTATTACTACTACTACTTATTAATACTTGTTATTATTATTCTTAATATGATTATTATTGTTATGGTTATTATTGTATTGTTGATAATATTAGTATTATAATTATTATTGTTATTAATATTGCAAATATAAGTAGAAATTATCATTTATTATAATTATTAGGTATTAGTGATATTATGATGATTATTATTATCATTTTACTATTATGTAGCATCAGTAAGTACTAAAAATATTATTTTTAATGTCATTAATATCAATATAAGTATTATTATGATTAAGGTTATTATTATTATTATTGTTATTATGAAAATAATACAAATTATATTTACTATGATACATATTAGTATTAGTATCATTATAGAATTATTATTAATATTATTATTATAAAAATTATTATTTTTCCTTATTAGTAAACTTTTCATCTTAGTAAAAACTATGGTTATTATCATTATTATAAGAATTATCATTTAAAACCATAATTAATAATAAAATTATTAATATTACTATCATTATTATTAACACTAGTATTATCAATATTATTATCACTGCTAATATTATTTTGGTATTATTATAATTACTATTTTAACCAAACAAATGAAAAAATATATATATATATATATGTATATAATACTTAATACCTATAACATAACAAAACTAATGTTTTATATATAAAATGAAAATATAAAACATATACAAATTTAAATATATATATATATATATATATATATATATATATATATATATATATATAACTTTATTAGTTATATTATTTTTATATTGAATATATATAACTTTATTAGTTATATTATTTTTATATTGAATATATATATATATATATATATATATATATATATATATATATATATATATATATATATATATACATACATATATACATATAAATTTGATCGGTTACGATTATGTATATTAATAAATATATACAAATGATATAGGTTCGTGAATCCGAGGCCAACCCTGCATTGTTCAATATAGTCATATGTATTTTTACTACAAAATACATTAGGTGAGTTTCATTTGCTCCCTTTTTAAATGCTTTTGCAATATATATTTTTGGGACTGAGAATACATGCGCTGCTTTTATAACTGTTTTACGAAATAGACACAAGTAATCGAAACTACATTATATGGTTGAATGATCGAAATCGAATATGCCCCTTTTAGTTTGGTAATCTAAGAATTAGGGAACAGACACCCTAATTGACGCGAATCCTAAAGATAGATCTATCGGGCCCAACAAGCCCCATCCAAAGTACCGGATGCTTTAGTACTTCAAAATTTATATCATGTCCGAAGGAGGATCCCGGAATGATGGGGATATTCTTATATGCATATTGTGAATGTCGGTTACCAGGTTTTCAATCCATATGAATGATATTTTTGTCTCTATGTATGGGACGTTTGTTTATGAGAAATGGAAATATGAAATCTTGTGGTCTATTAAAATTATGAAATGATTATTTATGTTAAACTAATGAACTCACCAACCTTTTGATTGACACTTTAAAGCATGTTTATTCTCAGGTACGAAAGAAATCTTTCGCTGTGCATTTGCTTATCTTAGAGATATTATTTGGAGTCATTCATGACATATTTCAAAATACGTTGCATTTGAGTCGTTGAGTTCATCAAGATTATTATTAAGTCAATTATAGTAAGATATATTACGAAATGGTATGCATGTTGTCAACTTTCGATGTAATGAAAGATTGTCTTTTCAAAAATGAATGTAATGTTTGTAAAATGTATCATATAGAGGTCAAGTACCTCGCGATGTAATCAACTGTTGTGAATCGTTTATAATCGATATGGACTTCGTCCAGATGGATTAGGACGGGTCTCTACAGGAAACCGCGTAACGTTAAAAGTTGCACCTTGAAAAGGTGTAGTTCGTTTCGGAAACGTAGAAAGCTAAATCCGCGATATTTTTAGTCCTTTTCAAATCTTGGGGTGTTTTGTGCCCGTTGCTTACCGCTTCAAACTTCCGACTCAAACAAATACCGTTCATCCTACATTCTGTGTATCAAACTTAAAGGCGTGTCTTGCGAAACAAGAACTTGTTATCCTCTTCGATGAACTTACTATCAAAGATAAACTTCAATTCCTAGGAGGACCGATTGAGACTATAAATCTTGAAACCAAACTTTAAACCAACGTAAAATCCCGACTGTCGAAGTCCGTTGAAATTCCCAAAGACGTACCTTCACTTATTCGTAGAATCGGCAACACAACATCTCGAGGAAGAACCAACAACTACTACTTCCAACTAAATTTCGGGACAAAATTTCTTTTAAGGTGTAGGTAATGTAACATCCCGCGTTTTTCCGTTAAATTTATTTTTAACACTATCTTTTTTTAATAATATCTTTCGTTATTTAAATTCCTAGTTTCCGTTGACTAGCATTCATAATATTTCCGTTATTTAATTATAACATCACTCATTTACTCGAGCGTTTTTAAAATATTCGTTTGGCGAATTCACGCACCCGCTTTGAAACTTGAGGGACCGAGGTTGCCAAGTGGGCAAACTAGTTGACTTGGTCAACTAGTCAACCCACCTCATCCACCCATTCATCTCCACCCACCTTCTCATCTCTTTCTCCTCTTTCCCTCTTCATACTTCCATTTTTGGAACTTAAACAACCAACTCACAAAATCATCATCTAAATCTGGATCAAGAGGCAAACATCAAAACAAATTACATATTCGTGATCCTCTCTTCATCCTCTACATTTTGGTACCAATTTCATCTCGTTTGGGTAACTTTCTAAAAACTGTAGATTTCTTTAAATTCGTGTTTTTGACTTGAAATGGTGTTAGTTAGTGTCTATGGCTCGTGTATAACATGAATATATGATTTGTTTGCTCGATTTGTTGTTTTGGGTAACTAGTTTGAACATTTGAAATGGGTTTGCTTAATCTTTGATTTTGGATGAGTTAATGTTGTTAAATTGTTAAAGTTCATGTTTTAATTGTGTTATTGGTATCACTAGCTTCGTTTTGATGCGTAGGTTGATTAAGAAAACTTCAAAAATATGAATATTGATTTTTGTGAATTTTGGTTAGGGTTTTGATAATGCTAAAAACGAACATATATTTCATAGCATTATTCCTCAAGAAAGACAAGCTTTTAGTTGCAATTGTTCTATTTACAAGTGATATTCGTTTAAATAATAAAAGGTGAAGACAAAAGACAGATTCGACGAATTGAAGACGCAAACGACCAAAAAGCTCAAAAGTACAAAAGACAATCAAAGAGGTTCCAATTATTGATAAGAAACGTCTCGAAATTACAAGAGTACAAGATTCAAAACGCAAAGTACAAGATATTAAATTGTACGCAAGGACATTCGAAAATCCGGAACCGGGACCAGAGTCAACTCTCAACGCTCGACGCAACGGACTAAAAATTACAAGTTAACTATGTATATAAATATAATATAATATATAATTAATTATATAAATTATATATATATATATTATATTTATATAATAAACCGTCGGTAAACAAAGAGCCAAAATGGAGTGAGCTGTATTTACAAACTCCGCGACTCGCGGAGTTTGAAGGCAAAAAGGGCCGCGAGTCGCGGAGCCCCAAATTCTGAAACTCCCTATAAAAGCAAACGAATTCTGATCGCAAAAACCAACATATATATCCATCCTCTCTATATCTATACGTAAATATTTATATTTATATTTTAATTTTAATTTTAATTTTAATTTTAATCCTAATAATAAGGGTATGTTAGCGAATATTGTAAGGGTGTAAGTCGAAATTCTGTCCGTGTAACGCTACGCTATTTTTAATCATTGTAAGTTATGTTCAACCTTTTTAATTTAATGTCTCGTAGCTAAGTTATTATTATGCTTATTTAATCCGAAGTAATCATGATGTTGGGCTAATTACTAAAATTGGGTAATTGGGCTTTGTACCATAATTGGGGTTTGGACAAAAGAACGACACTTGTGGAAATTAGACTATGGGCTATTAATGGGCTTTATATTTGTTTAACTAAATAATAGTTTGTTAATGTTAATATAAAGATTTACAATTGGGCGTCCCTATAAATTACCATATACACTCAATCGGACACGATGGGCGGGGTATTTATATGTACGAATAATCTTTCATTTAACCGGACACAGGAATGGATTAATAGCCACTAGAATAATTAAAACAGGGGTGAAATTATGTAAAAGGACACTTGACATAATTGATAACAAAATATTAAAACCTTGGGTTACACTCAGTCGACATCCTGGTGTAATTATTAAACAAAGTATTAAAATCTTGTTATAGTTTAAGTCCCCAATTAGTTGGAATATTTAACTTCGGGTATAAGGATAATTTGACGAGGATACTCGCACTTTATATTTATGACCGATGGACTGTTATGGATAAAAACCAGACGGACATATTAAATAATCCAGGACAAAGGACAATTAACCCATGGGCATAAAACTAAAATCAACACGTCAAACATCATGATTACGGAAGTTTAAATAAGCATAATTCTTTTATTTCATATTTAATTTCCTTTATTTTATATTTAATTGCACTTCTAATTATAGCACTTTTATTTATTGTTATTATATTTAATTGCACTTTTAATTATCGTACTTTTTAATTATCGCAAGTTTATTTTATCGCACTTTTATTATTCGCAATTTCATTATCGTTATTTACTTTACGCTTTAAATTAAGTCTTGTATTTATTTATTATTTTACATTTGGTTTTAACTGCGACTAAAGTTTTAAAATCGACAAACCGGTCATTAAACGGTAAAAACCCCCCTTTATAATAATAATATTACTTATATATATATTTGTATTTTTATAAAAGTAAACTAATATAGCGTTAAGCTTTGTTTAAAGATTTTCCCTGTGGAACGAACCGGACTTACTAAAAACTACACTACTGTACGATTAGGTACACTGCCTATAAGTGTTGTAGCAAGGTTTAAGTATATCCATTCTATAAATAAATAAATATCTTGTGTAAAATTGTATCGTATTTAATAGTATTTTCTTGTAAAATTTAATAGTATTTCGTACACCCCGCTGCACACATCAAGTATTTTTTGGCGCCGCTGCCGGGGAACAATCTAGCTTGAAAGCCGGAAGCAACGCTAATATATAAAAAAAAAGATTTTTAGTTTACTTTTATTAAAATTCGTTTTTATAAAAATATGTTTTAAATATTCGAAAATATAAAAAGAAAAACAAAAATATAAGTATTTTTAAGATTTTGTTAAATATTTAAGTTTTATAAAGTTTCTTTATTTTTATATAAGTTTTATTTAAGTATTTTGTTTTCATTTAAAACATATAAAAAAAATATAGATATAAATCTAGTTTTATGATTTTTATTTATAAAATTATAAAGTAGTTCTATTTTTATTCTAATTTTTAAAATATAAGTTTTTATTATATAAATATTTTAGATTTGAAAACAGAAAATATAAAACAGAAAAAAAAACGTCGAATAAAAAAAAACTGTACCTGAGTTGAATTCTGGAACCCCGCGACTCACGGAGTTTGCAGCCTCGAATACCGCGACTCGCGGAGCCACTCTGACACCGACAGAAACCCTAATTAGGAGTAATTAATTATTATTATTATTTTAACCCTAATTAGTTTAATTATTATTATAATTTAGTTTAAGTTTTAATTTAATTAGTATAATTAATTATAATTAGTTTTAATATATAAAAATTAATGCTTTTATAAAATAATATAAAAATAATATTCTTATAAAAATTTGTAACTTTTTACAACTTTTTGTATATTTTTATATTTTGTCCCTTTTTAATCGTTTTAGCGTAATATTTGTATTTTTAGCTCATATTTAGTTTTAAACTTAGTTTTTGCCATAGTTATTTTTACTTCTAGATTTTTAGGCTTTGCCGTAGAATTCCTTAAGTGCTTTTTCTTTAGACTAAGATTTAGGTACTTTAGAATTTTGCGATGCCTTTTTAAGTTTTAGTTTCTTTTTAAGTTATTTCCATTTGGGATTTAGTTTTTCTTGTAAGCTTTAATATTTTTAGACGACTTTTTCCTATGTATCAATTATCATTCCAATTAGTAATCTCAATTTGCGATTATAATTTTAAGTTAGTTGTAGTAATAAGGTTAGGTTAGTCAAGTGTTTTTAAGTTTTATAAGTTTCTTTTATTTTTCCTTCACCTTTTATTTTTCAACCATTTTTCTTTTTCGACCTTTTTAGACGAACTCTTTTTCTTTCTTATTTCTCGCTATTCTAGTTTTAGGACATAGATTTTTATTCTACTTCTTATCTAAATTTCTTAAAATTACGAAAATTTATTTTAAGTGGTTAAATTGATAGACATCAAAATTTTCTGGTTCGTAGTAATAGTTGGATTTATACGTGGACCGGGTTATTGGAGCCAAACAGTCCTCAATTATATTGAGACCAAACGAATCCTGCCCCTCTGCTGCATCTTTTGGCTATTCGAAACGTGGGCAAAATCAGAAAAGTCTATTGATTGGATAACTTATTATAATTTTTCTTTCCTTTTAAAAAACTAATAGGATATTCAGTGAATGCACCGAGCAAGACGTTCACCACCTTTTGTACGTTCACCACCTGTAACTAGATCAAGACATTTAACAAATATTACCGACGTTGATTTTTCTTTAGAATCGTCATCCAGTCGACCAAGTACTCCAGTTCAAATTTCCGATAATCCATTTTTTGAACCCGACCTCACAATTGAGAATCCGGAGAATATTCAGGAACGATTCATAGATCCTGAACCACTAAACTTTCCTCCGGAACCACCAATCATTCAAACAGAGATTGTTGAGGAACGAACCATTAAATCAGAATCCTCTAGTGATTCCGATTCAACAAATTCAATTATGGAGAATCTGGAACCATTAAGTATGGAAGACCGAATGAGAGCTAAACGCACTGGCCAAGGTCACGCAATTACTCATCCAGACATTAATGCGCCAGATTATGAAATCAAAGGACAAATTCTACACATGGTGACTAATCAATGCCAATTTAGTGGTGCGCCGAAGGAAGATCCAAATGAACATTTACGTACCTTTAATAGGATCTGCACACTATTTAAAATCCGAGAAGTGGAGGATGAACAGATATATCTCATGTTATTTCCCTGGACTTTAAAGGGAGAAGCCAAAGATTGGTTGGAATCGTTACCTGAAGGGGCGATTGAAACATGGGATGTTTTAGTTGAAAAATTTCTTAAACAATTCTTTCCTGCATCTAAAGCCGTAAGACTTCAAGCAGAAATTGTTACATTTACACAGAAGCCAAATGAAACTCTATATGAGGGGTGGACAAGATTTGGAAAGTTGTTAAGAGGATGTCCGCAACATGGTTTAGACACCTGTCAAATAGTACAAATATTCTACCAAGGATGCGACATCACTACAAGGAAAGACATAGATATAGCAGCTGGTGGTTCTATTATGAAGAAAACCGAAACTGATGCTTACAAAATTATTGATAACACTGCTTCCCACTCACATGAGTGGCACCAAGAAAAAGATATCGTTAGATCATCTAAAGAAGCTAGAGCCGATTCTAGCCATGACTTAGATTCCATTTCCGCAAAGATAGATGCTGTCGAGAGACGAATGGAAAAGATGACTAAGGATATTCACTCAATACGAATTAGTTGTGAGCAATGTGGAGGACCACATTTGACAAAAGATTGTCTCAGTATTGAATTAACAATGGAACAAAGAGAGAATATTTCATACATAAACCAAAGACCTGGAAATAATTATCCGAATAATTATCAACCGCCAAGACAGATTTACAATCAAAACCAGGATTATAACAGAAATATTCCATACAACAACCAACAAGGTCCTAGCAATCAACAAGTATCCAATAATAATTACAATCAGCAAAGACCTAATTTTCAAAACAAACCACCACAACAAACCGATGATAAAAAGCCGAATTTAGAAGATATGATGACGAAGCTAGTTGAAACTCAAACGCAATTTTTCACATCTCAGAAACAAACTAATGAACAAAATGCTCAAGCATTTAGAAATCAACAAGCTTCTATTCAAAATCTGGAACAAGAAGTAAGTAACCTAGCAAGGTTAATAGGTGAAAGAAAACCGGGAAGTCTACCTAGTGATACAAATGCTAACCCCCGGAATGAAACAGCTAAAGCCATTACCACAAGAAGTGGTACAACACTTAAACCACCTGAAATACCTGTAACTTCTGATGAAGCTATTCCTACTCTACAAAAACCCCAACCTAATCAAGATAAGGAAAAAGAACCGGTAGTTTAAAAGGTTAATGAAGATAACACAGTTAAGGCTAAACCTTATGTTAAACCATACCAACCACCACTTCCTTACCCGAGTAAAATGAAGAAAGAGAAACTTGAAGTCGAGCAATCCAAATTCTTGGATATGTTTAAACAGATAAATGTAAATCTTCCTTTCATTGATGTGATTTCAGGAATGCCTAGATATGCTAAATTCTTGAAAGATCTAATCTCAAATAGAAAGAAAATGGAAGAACTCTCGGCTGTTACTATGAATGCTAATTGTTCAGCAGTGCTGTTGAATAAGATACCAGAAAAATTATCTGATCCAGGAAGTTTCACAATTCCATGTTTTCTGGGTAGTCTTAGTTCAATAGAAGCATTGGCAGACTTAGGTGCTAGTATAAATCTAATGCCATATTCACTATACACTAAACTAGACCTTGGAGAATTGAAACCAACCAGAATAAGCATACAACTAGCCGATAGATCAATAAAATATCCTAGAGGGATAATGGAGAACATGCTAGTTAAAGTTGGTACTTTAGTATTTCCAGTAGATTTTGTTGTTCTGGACATGGAAGAAGATTCTCAAGTTCCTCTCATATTAGGAAGACCATTCTTAAATACGGCTAAAGCAATGATAGACGTGTTCGGTAAGAAACAGACCCTAAGTATAGAGGACGAGAGTGTTACCTTTTCAGTTGATAGAGCAATGCAACAACCGCAATCTGCAGATGATACATGTTATTATATTCAAACTATAGATGCACATGCAGAATTATTAGAAGAATTTCCAGAATTACAAGGAACAGGAGAATGTTCTTTAGGAGAAGGTAATGAACCAATTGATGAAGCTGAAATGTTAGCTACACTTATAGCTAATGGATATGAACCAACAACAGAAGAAATTCAAATGCTAAAAGAAGAAGACAGATATCGATACAAATCATCGATAGAAGAACCTCCGAAATTAGAGTTAAAGCCACTTCCAAACCATTTGGAATACGCTTATTTACATGGTGAATCTGAATTACCTGTAATAATATCGTCTTCTCTTACGAAAAATGAGAAATCACAACTCATTTCTGTGTTGAAAGCTCATAAACCAGCCATTGCATGGAAGATTCATGATATTAAAGGAATAAGTCCTTCGTATTGCACACATAAAATCCTTATGGAAGAAGGTCATAAAACGTATGTGCAACGCCAATGAAGACTAAATCCTAATATGCAAGATGTAGTTAAGAAAGAGATTATTAAACTGCTAGATGCAGGTTTAATTTATCCAATTTCTGATAGTCCATGGGTAAGCCCAGTTCAATGCATGCCTAAGAAGGGTGGCATGACTGTCATTACAAATGAAAAAAATGAGCTTATTCCTACTAGAACTGTAACAGGATGGCGTTTGTGTATTGATTATAGAAAATTAAATGACGCCACCAGAAAAGATCACTTTCCCTTACCTTTCATTGATCAAATGTTGGAAAGATTAGCCGGAAAGAGTTACTATTGTTTTCTAGATGGATTTTCCGGATATTTTCAAATTCCAATAGCACCCGAAGATCAAGAGAAAACCACATTCACGTGCCCTTATGGTACTTTTGCTTACAAACGCATGCCATTTGGACTTTGCAACGCCCCTGCAACCTTTCAAAGGTGTATGATGGCGATTTTTCACGACATGATAGAAGAATGCATGGAAGTTTTCATGGATGACTTTTCAGTCTTCGGTGATACATTTGAATCATGTCTAGTTAATCTGGAATGAATGCTTATTAGATGCGAACAATCAAATCTAGTACTTAATTGGGAGAAATGCCATTTCATGGTTAAAAAAGGCATCGTTCTTGGTCATAAAATTTCAAAAGAAGGAATTGAAGTGGATAGAGCTAAAGTAGATGTAATTGCTAAACTTCCACATCCCACTAATGTTAGAGGAGTTAGGAGTTTTCTAGGGCGTGCCGGTTTTTACCGACGTTTCATAAAAGATTTTTCTAAAATTTCCACTCCTATGAATAAACTCCTAGAAAAGGATGCTCCATTCATTTTTTCCGATGAGTGTATCAAATCTTTTAATATTCTTAAAGAGAAACTCACTAATGCGACGATCATGATAACACCAAATTGGAATCTACCATTTGAACTAATGTGCGATGCAAGTGATTTTGCAATGGGAGCCGTTTTAGGACAAAGGATTGAAAAACGATTTCAACCTATATATTATGCTAGTAAGACGTTACAAGGAGCACAAACGAACTATACAACTACTGAAAAAGAACTCCTTGCTATTGTCTTTGCTTTTGACAAATTTCGATCATATCTCGTTCTAGCAAAAACGGTGGTTTATACCGACCATTCTGCTCTTAGATACCTATTTTCGAAACAAGATGTTAAACCAAGATTAATCCGTTGGATCTTACTCTTACAAGAGTTTGATATTGAAATCCGAGACTTAAAACGAGCTTTTGATGTTTCGAATGCCATGAAATGTTATTAGTAAGTGTTTAGTTGTAATGTATGTTTCATTACCTTCAAAACGGCATATCATATGTGTGAATTGAATTCCCGAAACTTAAAATGCATTTTGTGAACTTAAAACTTTAAAAATAAACCTTTAATGATCACTTGACGAGATTCCGGTTATTGCAATTGATGTTTTTGCTTGATGAAAAGTGGTTAGTCATATTCCTTGTCAAAAGAGCTTTCCAACGATATAAGATACGTATTCTAAGTGTTTACGGTTTGTGTTTTGTGCTAAATTGAATTTTGGATCAAGACTTGAACAATTAAAACAGCCCAGGTACCAGGCCACGCCTAATGTCGCGGCGCGGCACTCCTCTATCACGGCGCGGCATTTGCCGTATTTGGGTTCTGACCTACATAGTCAAAATTTAGAAAATGTTTGCTACGCTACACACCTCCGATTCACATGTAACTTGTTCTAACATGTATATATATGATTAAAAACATTAAAAAAATAGTTCGGGACCCGACCCGAACGTGTTGACTTTTTCGTTGACTTTGACTTGACCGAGTTTGACTTTTAGTCAAACTTAACCAAACACTTATGCAATCGTTCAAATCTTATTTTATACTTGATTCTTGCATGAAACTTGACAACGTGATTCACATGCTATATTTAATCGAGTCGTAACGAGCCATAGGACTAATCGAACACATTTCGCCCGACCTTATGTCGTAACCGGTTAATTGATACAACTTACTTGTTTAGGTCAAGACTAAGCAACTTTCATGCATACGTTTACTTTATGAAGCACTTTTATACTCGTGCACTCGAGGTGAGATCATAGTCTCATCTTTCAACAACTTTTATACTTTTAAATTATGGGATGAGAAATATATACAGTTTTATACTACATAGTTTTATACTTTGAACACAAGTACAAGGAAACAAACATTCCACAGCGAGTTAGAACAAAAATCCTCAATTCGATTATCATTAGTTACACTTGCAGGGTGTAAGCGAGAACTTATAGTGTGTGGCCATACGGGTTTGACAAACCCTCATTACGGATGGTTCGCTACCGTCTACGGATGAAATATATTTTCGAGAAACAGTGTATGTTCTAACACTATTGTGATGGGGTTCTATGGAAGGAAATGTTAAGTCTTGATAATTGGGTGCTCGCGAACAAACTTTTGGAATGCAAACGATTTAGATAATCAACGTTATGGAAATACAAAATCTTGTGGTTCAAAAACAACGTTTACAAACACCTATGATTTCACCAACGTTTTTTTCGTTGACATTTTTCTATATGTTTCTCAGGTTCATACTTGGCTATTTGATACATGCTTCCGCGTACACTCATACTTGCTTGGAGTCAAGCATACATACATACATACATACATACATACATACGCTAGTGATAGCACCTTTGGATTCAAACTTTTGTTTACATACTTACGCTATTCATAGCAACTGTGATTTTTAACTTATATTATGTCGCAAGTTACTTCATTTATGCTTTATAACTTTGTAAACTTAAAAGTGTTGTCGAACCATTTGTAAACTAAACCTTGAAAGTCTTGTACTTTTCAAATGAATGCGACATAATTTTGGTCAAACGAGTCTCATATAGGGACTATGACCACGTAACGGGCCTAAGTTAGCGGCACCGTCAATGACAATTTTGTCGGGTCGTTACATCAAATGTGGGGAGGAAGTTATAAATTCTTTCGGGTTTTAGATTTTGGTTAAAAAGGCTTAAAATGGTGAAAATTTTTAAACTTTTATCTTCATAAATTCAAATTTTGTTTAAAATTTGTAGATTTTAAAACTAGGTGTATACACCAAAATTATTATCACAAAACAAATTAAGAAACAACCAAATGATTGAGTTTATTTTGTTAAAAATCATAAAACTAGTAGTCATATAAAAGATATAATCATCATGCTATACCACATTCTGAATGAAAAAGAATCATCAAGTAATTTGTTGTTCTAACAATCTAATCCAATGCTCATCCATGTAATGATTGTGAAGGAAGTCAAGTCTTCCAATATGACACACTTGCTAACTTATGTTAGAAGATGTAGTCCAGAACAGCTGTAGGTTGACGAAAAATCTTGAAAAGTCATCTCTATCATCGGCTGGAAATCCACCTCACCTCAGCATCAAACATGGTTTTTGGTGGTCAGACTTATCCTAACCATGAGATGGATCTGTCTCGTACAATGGGGGGCACATTGCAAATTAGCTTTTAAGACTAATGAATCTAATCCCCAGATGGATGATCTCCGTAAAGATCAACCGCATCTATGTTGACTGCGGCCAACATACATATGCCATAACAAATTGAGGTGTGCAAACTCATGGTTCACCGATGATATTTGGACATGATATAGTTTCTTCTAAAAACTTATGCTATTTTATGAACTATATTGTGTAAAACCATTTTTAGGACATTCGGTTTCAAGTTCCATGATACTTCAATCATGGGGGCGAGTAGCTTGCTAAGCGCCGACTGAGGCTTCGGTTTTTTCAGTTACCCTCAACCGGACTTTGAGGTAAAAACCGAAAAACTTGTTAGTATAAAAACTAACATGTCTAATTTTCTAAATATAAAAGGTTTTTAAGCAAAGGTCCTAATTTCCCTAAGGATCCAAATTTTTAAGAAATGTGGACTTTAAAACCCACCTTTCGACTTTGGTGTGATTTCATTTCGTGTATGTACTCAAAGTGTGTGTATTACATTGTGAAATAAATAAAAGCGTGTGTACTCCAAAGGTGTGTGTATACTCAAAATGCGTGAGTTTGATTCGTGTGTGAAATAAAAAGTGCAAGTGTGTCTATATTGTAATCCGAGTGTGTGTTCCATATAGCGTGAGTTATTGTATTCCAAAATAACTTGTGTATCTTGTGTACTATATCGAGTGAGTGTGATTCCCATTTTTGTGTTCTCAGATAAATAAGTGTGTTTACTGTAGTAATTTTCAATTGCTTGTAAGTCTTGCTTGAGGACAAGCAAGGTTTAAGTGTGGGGATTTTGATAACGCCAAAATCATACATGTTTATTGCCGTTATTTCGATCCAAAGTTATTCCATTTGTATGTAATTATTGTATTTATGTATTGTAATTCATGAATATTTGTAAAAGTCCATTGTGAATGAATAAGTGAAGACCAACAGCGAAAACAAAGTTAAAACGAAGATTGATCGCACAAAACAGCCTGAAAATGCTGATACAGGTCCAAATGCAGCGCATCTACCTCAGATGCAGAGCATCTCTGCACCAAATAACTCCCGACAGTTTCAGATGCGGGGCATTAGGATTTCTGGACCAAAACAACATCAGATGCGGCGCATCTGAGAGGGATGCGGCGCATCCAAGCCAGATGCGGCGCATCCCTCCCAGATGCGGCGCATCTGGTCCCCTGCCGACAGTTCTGAGTGCAGAATTGAGCTGGAATCTACTGAACGTAAAGAGATGCGGTGCATCCCAAATAGATGCGGCGCATCTGGTCACTTTCTGGCCAAAATACCTAACTTTTGAGCCTATTTAATGGAGCCTTTGGTTACATACTTCATACACCTTCACTATTACGTTTTCCCTCAGTTCTAGTACGATTTTCAAGGTTCAAGGAAGGCTACAAGTCAATTTCCACTTTTCCAACATCAAGATTAAGCTAGGATCATTCATCACTATTGGTATTATTGTTCTATATCTTTTAAACATGAATTCAACTTGTATTTACTGTTCCATTAGTTCTATTATGATTATGTTAAGCTAAAAGCCTTGTGTGTTTGCTTCAATGTAAGATTAATGGCTTGGGATTGTTCTATACTTTGATGTTATGCTAGTTATATATATGTTTGATTGATTAAATTATCTAGTCCAACTACAAGAACCATTGTTATGCTTGCTTAGTTCATTACTTCAATTATATAGATTGTAAACCTATTAATGTGAGTTAACTAGGAAAACAATCTATACTTCAATACACCTAGTAATCTAGACAATTAAATGCATAAACTTAAGTGATTTTGTTATGTATTTAATTCGGTAATTGAATAAGTTCAAAAGCAACATAGTTATGAAATTACCTCAAGTGATTGTTGTAATTTAGGTTTCACGTGAGTTTAACTGGGTTGGATCTAGTTAGTTAATCAATCTAAATCACCATGTTCTTTCAAAAGATCCATTGTTGTAATCATCCTTGTATCCTAGTTCAATTACGTAAGTTATGACTTGGTTTATGTGAGTTTATCAAAGACCATAGCTTATACTTCAACACCTAGTGATCTAGCCACCTATATGTGAGTATAGGATGTTAATTGAACGATATTTAGGATATACAATCATGTAGTTTACTTAGAGTGATCTTAGTAAACTAGGTTTTATGTGAATTCAACCACGAAAGAATCTTGTTGATTAAACATAGCTCTTAAGTTTATAGAAATTGTGAAATTGATATAAACTGCTCTATTGTAACTATCACATAACGGTTTTAATTATAAAAGAACAATCCCTGTCATTTATCAAGCATAGAAGTAAACACCCCATTCTCATTCTTGTTAATTAATATATTTATTTACTGTTTCGTTAAACGAAAATACAACTTCAAACACAAAACCCCCCTTTTAGAATAATTAATCGTGGTAAAATCTTAAAAACAAACTTCTCCCTGTGGATCGAACTAGTCAATTTACTTGCTAGTTACTGCATGATCGTGTTTTAGTTGCTTGTATTATGTGTTAATTATTAAGCATATTGTCTACATTTTAAAGGTTACGTCTTGACACATCAATTATGTAATCTTGATAGACCATATAAACGTATACAATGTTTTGACATATCATATTGACGTCATCTATATATATTATTTGGAACAACCATAGACACTCTATATGCAGTAATGCTCGAGTTAGCTATACAGGGTTGAGGTTGATTCCAAAATAATATATATACTTTGAGTTGTGATCGAGTCTGAGACTTGCATACACTGGGTCGTGGATTGATTCGAGATAATATATTAATTTATTTCTGTACTACTAACTATGGACAATTATTTGTGGACTACAAACGTTGGACTGTCAACTTAACAAGCTTAAATCGTTAAAATGTAATAAAATATGATATAATTATATTTTGATCATACTTTGATATATATATATATATATATATATATATATATATATATATATATATATATATATATATATGTTCATGAATCAACCCGTGGCCAAGTCTTATTTTCCTACGAAGTGAAAATACGTGAAAGTGAGTTATAGTCCCACTTTTAAAATCTAATATTTTTGGGATGAGAATACATGAAGCTTTATAACTGTTTTACAAAATAGACACAAGTACGCGAAACTACATTCTATGATTGGATTATTAAACCGAATATTGCCCTTCAAGTCTGGTAGCCTAAGAATTAGGGAAATGGCCCCTAATTGACGCGAATCCTAAAGATAGATCTATTGGCCTAACAACCCCCATTCAAGTTATGAATGGCTTTAGTACTTTGATTTATATGGTGATTGCGATTGCCAATTTATGACATACTTGGGAGTATGCGGGGAATATTCTACATGCATTAAAGTTAATGGTGGTTACCAGGTGTTCATCATATGAATGATTTTTATACACTTGCGAGTGTAAGATTATTAAATAAATGAAATCTTGTGGTCTATTATTATGATTTGATAAATATATAGGTTAAACCTATAACTCACCAACATTTTGTTGACGTTTTAAGCATGTTTATTCTCAGGTGTTTATTAAGAGCTTTCGCCGTTGCATGCTAAATAAAGACAATATTAGAGTCTGCATGCTTGTATAATATTGTTTAAAAACTGCATTCGAAGACTTAAGTTATTGTGTAATATTATTGTAAACCATTGTAATGGTCGTGTGAAAACGCTATATTTTAGATTATCATTATTTGATAATCTTCGTAATGTTCTTAAACCTTTATCGATAAAATAAAGGTTATGATTTGTTTTTAAAAATCGAATGCAGTCTTTGAAAAACGTCTCATATAGAGGTCAAAACCTCGCCACAAAATCAATTAATATGTAACGTTTATAATAGATATGAATGGGACATTTCAGTTGGTTTCCAAGCGTTGGTCTTAGAGAACCAGAAATTGCATTAGTGTGTCTTATCGAGTTTGTTAGGATGCATTAGTGAGTCTGGACTTCGACCGTGTTTTCTTTAAAAACGATTGCTTAAAACTTTTTGTTGGAAACTACATATTGTTAACATGTAATTATTATGTGATATATTAATCTCTTAACGTGTTTGATATTGTATGATAGATGTCTACCTCTAGTACAAATCTCATAGACTCACTTAATAATAATGAAGAGTCGAATATATTTTGGGAATATTCACAAATTTTCGAAGAGGAACCGGAAGAAGAGGTTCCGGAGGAGGAAATATTAGGAACCACAGTAAATTCTCAACCAATGGACCAAAGTTAAAAATGGTCAATGGTGTTTCCGCCGAGGAAGCAAAATAATGGGAAAATTACCAATTTTCCGATGATTCGGATCCCGACGAGGATTCCGATGATGTTATAGAAATTTCCCCCACTCAATTTAATAAGGCAAAAGAAAATAATAAGGGAAAAGCTATCAAAATAGAAAAACCCGAGTCAAAAACCGATGAACTTTATGTTAACATGAAGTACCCTGATGGGGTGTACCATAAACACCCGTATTTCTTAAACTTTCATTATAACCCGGGAACATCTAAGCCACCAGGTTTTTCTAAACCATTTGTGAAAACGACGGCTCGTATTAGAGGAGCACCATATATCCCTAGAAAACTAGCGAAACGAACCAAGTCCGAGGAGGAAGAAACAAGTGAGTCGGAATAAAGAGTTGTAATCATGTTGTGTAATATATGTATTATAGTATGCTTGTACTTTTATGTTATATGTAAAAATTGCTTGTATTGTGTGTTAATTATCTTTTATGAATCTAATCCTCGTCTATTTTACAGTATAAAAAAACACACAATGGACGTTAAGGATAGACAACCAAATATTTTAGATGACTTACCAGGGGATATTATTGATGAAATCTTGTCTAAAGTCGGTCAGAATTCATCGGCACAATTATTTATGGCGAAATTAGTTTGTAGGACATTTGAAAGATGTTCCAGGCATGCCTTGGTTTATAAAAGGCTTTCCTTTAATAGATGGTGTATATCACATTTGGGAGAACCTAAGTTACGCCGTGTTTTCTTTAAGGCATTAAGTGCGGGAAACCCTACTGCAACTTTCCGCTACGGGTTGAGAGCCTATTTTGACTCCACATATCCCAACATAGGACTTCGTTCTTTAGAAAGAGCTTCAAACATGCAACATAAAGAAGCATGTTATGTTTACGGGTTAGAGATGTTCGCTTCTCACCAAATTTAGAAAAAGAACATCGGGTTGCAACTTTTAAATAAAACATTCCCACAAGTGACGGATTCAGTAGTTGGAGTGAGAAATAAAGTTTTTAGATTGTTAAGGAGCTGTTGGGAATTACGTAACCCCCATCCTTTTGACGACGTTACAGCATGCTGCCTAGTCAACGGTCACAACAGTTACTTTCCACAAGACCAAGGATGGGAAATAGTATTAGTAAAACCCGAATGCATGACTTGTTTCTGGACTTACGAATTACGTATCTTTATTGCCTTTGCTGAATGACTTGCGTTAAACTAGAAATTGTCTTCGCAACTACTTTGTATCAAAGTTATTGTGTGCTATATTTTATGCTATATGTAAAATAGCAGTATTGTAAGCTTGTAAAATATTGTATAAAAGTCTGAAAGCGAAATATTATTGTAATCAGTTTTTCATATAGAATTGTAGTAGTTGAATTGTATATTAGCTATTAAGTATGAACTTAACGGGTAGGTACTACCCGAATTAAAACTTATAGAACGCTAATATGAAGAAAAAGCTTTTATAAATAAGTTCATATTATGCTACAAAATACTAATGACTACTCTCAATATTCTATATGATTAACTCATTTCTTTTGGCTATTTTTGAAGGAAATGGCACCGACTACTTGACACACCATGAATATGAGTGAAGAAGAATTCCGTACCTTTCTTGATCTAGCAGTGGAACTAATTCCACAAGAAATCGTGTAGGCTGCTCCTACAAAGAATTCGCTGCCTGTAAACCTCTAGAATTCGATGGAACCGAAGGACCAATCGGATTGAAGCGGTGGACCGAGAAGGTCGAATCGGTGTTTTCCATAAGTAAGTGCACTGAAGAAGAAAAGTAAAGTACGCTATGCATACCTTCACAGGTACTGCGTTAACATGGTGGAACACTTATCTCGAGCAGGTGGGACAAGATGCTGCTTACGCACTATCGTGGTCAGCATTCAAACACTTAATGAACGAACAATACCGTCCCAGAAACGAGGTCAATAAGCTCAAGGTAGAGCTTAGAGGGTTACGAACACAAGGGTTTGATATTACCACGTACAAACGACGATTCACAGAGTTGTGCCTATTGTGTCCGGGAGCGTTCGAAGATGAAGAAGAGAAGATCGACGCATTTGTAAAAGGGTTACCAGAAAGAAGTCAAGAATATGTGAGTTCACATGAACCCGCCTCCATACAAAAGGCAAGTCGAATGGCTCATAAACTCATAAATCAGATTGAGGGAAGAATTAAAGAGCAGGCAGCCGAAGAAGCAAACATGAAACAAGTCAAGAGGAAGTGGGAAGAAAATAGTGACAAGAGTTACCAATACAACAACAACAACAACAACAACAACCACAATAATCGCAATTACAAACGAAATAACTACCACCACAACCGCAACAACAATAACAATCCCAACAACAACTACAACAACTACAATAACCGTTCCAACAATAACAACAACTGCAACAACAATCCCAACAATAACAAACAGAGGCAGAAACCATGCCAGAGGTGTGAAGGATACCATCCGACTGGACTTTTTACAACATCGTGTACTAAGTGTAATAGAAAGGGTTATGGTACGACGAAGTGTGAAGTTTACGGACCAATGGCTAACAAGAATAAAGGAACAAATAATGCCGGAACAAATAATACCGCCATTATTTGTTATGGATGTGGGAAGCCGGGTCATATCAGAAATGAATGCCCAAATCAGGGGAATACTAATGGACAGGGCCGCGGAAGAGTTTTCAATATTAATACGGTAGAATCGCAAGAAGACCCAGAGCTTGTTACGGGTACGTTTCTTATTGACAATAAATCTGCTTATGTTTTATTTGATTCGGGTGCGGATTGAAGCTATATGAGTAAAGATTTTTGTGCTAAATTAAGTTGTCCATAGACGCCTTTGGATAATAAATTTTTACTCGAATTAGCAAACGGTAAATTAATTACAGCAGATAATATATATCGGAATCGAGAAATTAAACTGGTTAGCGAAACGTTTAAGATTGATTTAATACCAGTAGAGTTAGGGAGTTTTGATGTGATAATTGGCATGGACTGGTTGAAAGAGGTAGAAAGCAGAAATCGTTTGTTACAAAAATGCGATTCGCATTATGCGAGAAAAAGGAAAACCCTTAATGGTGTACGGAGAAAAGAGCAACGAGAAGCTAAATCTTATTATTAATTTGAAGGGGCAAAAACTAATAAAAAAAGGTTGCTATGCTGTTTTAGCACATGTCAAGAAAGTACAAACCGAAGAAAAGAACATCAATGATGTTCCCATCGCAAAAGAATTTCCTGATGTATTTTCGAAAGAATTACCGGGACTACCTCCACACCGATCCGTTGAATTTCAAATAGATCTTGTACCGGGAGTTGCACCAATAGCTCGTGCTCCATACAGACTCACACCCAGCGAAATGAAAGAACTCCAGAGTCAATCACAAGAACTTTTAGAGCGTGGTTTCATTCGACCAAGCACATCACCGTGGGGAGCTCCTGTTTTGTTTGTCAAGAAGAAAGATGGTACATTCAGGTTGTGCATAGATTACCGAGAGTTGAACAAACTTACCATCAAGAACCGTTATCCACTACCAAGAATCGAAGACTTATTTGATCAACTACAGGGCTCGTCAGTTTATTTGAAGATAGATTTACGTTTTGGGTATCATCAAATGCGGGTGAAGGAGGATGATATTTCGAAGACTGCTTTCAGAACGTCTTACGGTCATTACGAGTTTATGGTTATGCCGTTTGGGTTGACTAACGCACCAACTGTGTTCATGGACCTCATGAACCGAGTATGTGGACCATACCTTGACAAGTTTGTCATTGTTTTCATCGATGACATACTTATTTACTCAAAGAATGATCAAGAGCACGAAGAACATTTGAGAAAAGTGCTAGAGTTGTTGAGGAAAGAAAAACTATACGCTAAGTTTTCAAAGTGTGCATTTTGGTTGAAAGAAGTTCAATTCCTCGGTCACATAGTGAACAAAGAAGGTATTCAGGTGGATCCGGCAAAGATTGAAACCGTTAAAAAGTGGGAAACCCCGAAAACTCTGAAGCATATACGCCAATGTTTAGGATTGGCTGGTTACTACAGAAGATTCATTCAAGATTTTTCCAAAATAGCAAAACCCTTGACTGCATTAACGCATAAAGGAAAGAAATTTGAATGGAACGATGAGCAGGAGAAAAAGTTTCGATTGTTGAAGAAAAAGTTAACTACGGCACCTATATTGTCATTGCCTGAAGGGAATGATGATTTTGTGATATATTGTGACGCCTAAAAGTAAGGCCTCAGTTGTGTATTAATGCAACGAACGAAGGTAATTGCTTATGAGTCTAGACAATTGAAGATTCACGGGCAGAATTATACGACACATGATTTGGAATTAGGCGCGGTTGTTTTTGCATTAAAGACTTGGAGACACTACTTATATGGGGTTAAAAGTATCATATATACCGACCACAAAATACTCCAACATATATTTGATCAGAAACAGCTGAACATGAGGCAGCGTAGATGGATTGAACTGTTGAACGATTACGACTTTGAGATTCGTTACCACCCGGGGAAGGCGAATGTGGTAGCCGACGCTTTGAGAGAGAACCTATGAGGGTAAAAGCTATAAATATAATTATTCGTACTAATCTTACTACTCAAATAAAGGAGGTGCAGTAGGGAGTTTTAAAAGAAGGAAATTTGAAGAATGAAATAACCAAAGGATCGGAAAAACATCTTAATATCTGGGAAGACAGAACCCGATATAGGGCTGAAAGAATTTGGGTACCAAAGTTTGGAGATGTGAGAGAAATGGTACTTAAGGAAGCACATAAAACCAGCTATTCAATATATCCTGGGGCGGGAAAGATGTACAAAGACCTCAAGAAACACTTTTGGTGGCCGGGTATGAAAGCCGATATTGCTAAATACGTAGGAGAATGTTTGACGTGTTCTATGATCAAAGCTGAACATCAGAAACCATCGGGTCTACTTCAATAACCTGAAATCCTGGAATGAAAATGGGAAAACATTACCATGGATTTCATTACTAAATTGCAAGGACTGCAAGTGGTTATGATACTATTTGGGTAATAGTCGATCATCTCACCAAATCAGCACACTTTTTGCCAATGAGAGAAGATGATAAAATGGAGAAGCTGGCACGTTTATACTTGAAGGAAGTCATCTCTAGACATGGAATACCAGTCTCTATTATCTCTGATAGGGATGGCAGATTTGTTTCAAGATTCTGGCAGACGTTGCAACAAGCATTGGGGACTCGTCTAGACATGAGTACTACCTATCACCCACAAACTGATGGGCAAAGTGAAAGGATGATACATACCCTTGAAGACATGCTACGGACATGTGTTATTGATTTCGGAAACCGTTGGGATCGACATCTACCGTTAGTAGAATTTTCCTACAACAACAGTTACCATTCGAGTATTGAGATGGCGCCGTTTGAGGCACTTTATGGTAGAAAGTGTAGGTCTCCGATTTGTTGGAGTGAAGTGAGGGATAGACAGATTACGGGTCCATAAATTCTTCAAGAAACTACAGAGAAAATCATTCAAATTCAACAACAGTTGAAAATCGCCCAAAGTTGACAAAAGAGCTACGCGGACATTAAGATAAAAGATATAGAATTTGAGATTGGAGAGATGGTCATACTTAAGGTTTCACCTTAGAAAGGCATTGTACGATTTGGTAAACGGGGGAAACTAAATCCAAGGTACATTGGGCCATTCAAGATTATAGATCGTGTCGGACCAGTAGCTTACCGACTTGACTTACCTAAACAACTCGCCGGGGTACATAATACTCTTCATGTCTTGAATCTGAAGAAATGTTTTGCTAAAGAAGATCTCACTATTCCGTTTGACGAAATCCAAATCAATGAAAAACTTCAATTCATCGAAGAACCCGTCGAAATAATGGATCGTGAGGTTAAAAGACTTAAGCAAAATAAAATACCAATTATTAAGGTTCGATGGAATGCTCGTAGAGGACCCGAGTTCACCTGGGAATGTGAAGATCAGATGAAGAAGAAATACCCGCACCTATTTCCAGAAGAGGCGTCAACACCTCCAACAGCTTAAAATTTCGGGACGAAATTTATTTAACGGGTAGGTACTGTAGTGACCCGAACTTTTCCATGATTATATTAAATGAAACCTATATTTTCATGATTAAATGTTTCCAACATGTTAAGCAATCAAACTTGTTATGACTTGAGTAATTGAAATAGGTTTCATGTAGACAATTGACCACCCAAGTTGACCGGCGATTCAAGAACGTTAAAACTTGTAAAAACTATATGATGATATATATATGGATTTATATATATAGTTAACATGATATTATGATAAGTAAGTATCTCACTAGATATATTAACAATGAGTTATATACATAAAAATGAGACTACTAAGTTAAGAAACTCGAAGCGATATATATAACGATTATCGTTATAACAACGTTTTACTAAATACATATGTATCATATTAAGATATTGTTACACTATATTTAACATGATAAAATGATAATTATATATACCATTAAGTATGTTAACAATGAACTACATAAGTAAAACAAGACTACTAACTTAAGAATTTTGAAACGAGACATATATGTAACGATTATCGTTGTAACGACATTATAATGTATATATATCATATTAAGATATATTCATACATCATAATATCATGATAATGTAATAATTTAACATCTCATTAGATATAATAAACATTGGGTTAACAACATTAAATGAGATCGTTAACTTAAAGGTTTCAAAACAACACTTACATGTAACGACTAACGATGACTTAACGACTCAGTTAAAATGTATATACATGTAGTATTTTAAGATGTATTCATACACTTTTTAAATACTTCAAGACACATATCAAAATACTTCTACTTATCAAAAATGCTTACAATTACATTCTCGTTCATTTTCATCAACAATTCTACTCGTATGCACTCGTATTCGTACTCGTACAATACCCAGCTTCTAGATGTATTTATTATTGGTATATACACACTTAATCATTCACTCTTAGCAGCCATATTAGAGTCAACAACATGTGGGGATTTATCATTTAACATCTTATAACAAATATCTAACTAAATAACAAAAACTAAAAACTCCTTTATGGACTTTTAAAAAAAATGCCATATTATATACATACATGCATGCATTTCCAGTCTAATTCACAAGATCATTAGTTCCATTCTCTTTCTCTCTAAACACACTCAAGAACACTCAAATATCCAACAAACTAAACTTCATCCTCATCAAAAACTACTTCAAGAATCAAGCTATAATCATCATAGGAAGAACACTTCAACAACACTTTCAAGGTTACTAGATTACTTCCAAGCTTTCAAATCCATTCCAAGTAATCATCCAAAATCAAGAAACCTTTGTTATTTATAGTAGGTTATCTTTCTTATTTAAGGTAATACTCATATTCAAACTTTGATTCAATTTCTATAACTATAAACTATCTTAATCCGAGTAAAAATCTTACTTGAACTTGTTTTCGTGTCATGATTCTACTTCAAGAACTTTCAAGCCATCCAAGATCCTTTGAAGCTAGATCATTTCTTGTAACTTCCAGTAGGTTTACCTACTATAATTGAGGTAGTAATGATGTTAATAACATCATTCAATTCATATATATATAACTATCTTATTCGGAGATTTAAACTTATAATCACTAGAACATAGTTAGTTAATTCTAAACTTGTTCGCAAACAAAGTTAATCCTTCTAACTTAACTTTTAAAATCAACTAAACACATGTTCTATATCTATATGATATGATAACTTAATGATTTAAAACCTGGAAACATGATGAACACCGTAAAACCGGACATACGCCGTCGTAGTAAAACCACGGGCTGTTTTGGGTTAGATAATTAAAAACTATGATAAACTTTGATTTAAAAGTTGTTCTTCTGGGAAAATGATTTTTTTATGAACATGAAACTATATCCAAAAATCATGGTTAAACTCAAAGTGGAAGTATGTTTTTCAAAATGGTCATCAAGACGTCGTTCTTTCGACTAAAATGACTACCTCTACAAAAATAACTTCTAACCTGTATTTCTGACTATAAACCTATATTTTTGTATTTAGTTTCATAAATTTCAGTTCATTATGAAACCATAGCAATTTGACTCACTCAAAACGGATTTAAAACGAAGAAGTTATGGGTAAAACAAAATTGGATAATTTTGCTTGTTGTAGCTACGTGAAATTTGTAACAAATCTATACCAACCATAACTTAACTAACTTATATTGTATTATACATGTATTCTAACATATATTATGTAATCTTGATAGACCATAGACACGTATACAATGTTTTGACATATCATATCGACGTCATCTATGTATATTATTTGGAACAACCATAGACACTCTATATGCAGTAATGCTCGAGTTAGCTATACAGGGTTGAGGTTGATTCCAAAATAATATATATACTTTGAGTTGTGATCGAGTCTAAGACTTGCATGCACTGGGTCGTGGATTGATTCGAGATAATATATTAATTTATTTCTGTACTACTAACTGTGGACAATTATTTGTGGACTACAAACGTTGGACTATCAACTTAACAAACTTAAATCGTTAAAATCTAATAAAATATGGTATAATTATATTTCGATCATACTTTGATATATATATATATATATATATATATATATATATATATATATATATATATATATATATATATATATATATATATATATATATATATATATATTTGTTATAGGTTCGTGAATCAACCCGTGGCCAAGTCTTATTTTTCGACGAAATGAAAATACGTGAAAGTGAGTTATAGTCCCACTTTTAAAATCTAATATTTTTGGGATGAGAATACATGAAGCTTTATAACTGTTTTACAAAATAGACACAAGTACGCGAAACGACATTCTATGGTTAGATTATTAAACCGAATATTGTCCCTTCAAGTCTGGTAGCCTAAGAATTAAGGAAATGGCCCCTAATTGACGCGAATCCTAAAGATAGATCTATTGGGCCTAACAACCCCCATTCAAGTTATGAATGGTTTTAGTACTTCGATTTATATGGTGATTGCGATTGCCAATTTATGACATACTTGCGAGTATGCAGGGAATATTCTATATGCATTAAAGTTAATGTCGGTTACCAGGTGTTCATCATATGAATGATTTTTATACACTTGCGAGTGTAAGATTATTGAATAAATGAAATCTTGTGGTCTATTATTACGATTTGATAAATATATAGGTTAAAGTTATAACTCACCAACATTTTGTTGACGTTTTAAGCATGTTTATTCTCAGGTGATTATTAAGAGCTTCCGCTATTGCATGCTAAATAAAGATAATATTGGAGTCTGCATGCTTGTATAATATTGTTTAAAAACTGCATTCGAAGACTTAAGTTGTTGTGTAATATTATTGTAAACCATTATGTAATGGTCGTGTGAAAACGCTATATTTTAGATTATCATTATTTGATAATCTTCGTAATGTTTTTAAACCTTTATTTATAAAATAAAGGTTATGGTTTGTTTTTGAAAGTCGAATGCAGTCTTTGAAAAACGTCTCATATAGAGGTCAACACCTCGCCACGAAATCAATTAATAGGAAACGTTTATAATCGATATGAACGGGACATTTCAAAAGATACGGCACAAAAAGGTTATCTGCGAAAGAAGAAGCTCTGATAAAATCCTTATCAAACTCCAAATAAAATATTGGCAACGGAAGAGATCAGCAAGCATTTCCCGCCGCCGAAGCCAAAACAGCCTTGTTTCACCGTAGACGAAAGTCAATATTGCATTTTTCACGAGGATAAGGGGCATGACACCGACAACTGCCGTGAGCTAAAGAAGGTCATTATCGAACGTTTGAAACTAGGAGAATTTGATCATTTAAAGCCGTCAAAGGCAGGATGTTCCGGGAGGAAAAGATTTTCATGGCAAAAAAACAAGGAAAAGGCTCCGGAAAAGCATATTCATATGATACAAATGTGGCATTCCTGTAAAGTTAGAAAAGTTGACGTATTGAAAGAGTGGGAATGTGCCCCGTTTACATTTCTAGATTTTTGGAAGGTTTGTCCAAGTGATTTACCTGTCCCGGTCATGGCAACTATTGGACGTTGTCGAGTATCGAGGGTTTACATTGAAATTGGCAGCGCAGTTGATGTTCTATACAAGCATTTCTTCTTGTAAATGCCTCAAGATGTGAAAGACAAGTTAAAGTCGCAACTCCATCCTGTCGCGGGTTTCACGGGCAAAAATGCTTGGCCTCTCGGCCGAGTGAACGTAGACGTTACGCTAGAAGAAAATAAAAAGTGTCGTACCGTCGGCTTGAATTTCGTGGTGGTTAGAATTCAATCCAAATACAACCTCATACTAGGTCGGGAGGCATTATACGAATTTAGCGCCATAGCATCTACTGTTTACGCAATGTTGAAGTTCCCCACACCTTCAGGTGTAGCAACGCTGTTCTTTGACCGCACTCCAGTTTGTGCCCAAGTCGATCAACCACAGCAGCAAGAAGCGCCAGTAGCATATGAAGGGGGCGTGGTTATTAATCAACCTTTTTCAGAAAAGGTTATAAAAATTGGAGGTACTCTTTCTGATGAAACGAAAAATGCTCTATGTGAAATATTGGCAAATAACGGATACGTCTTTGCGTGGAAATAATCAAACATGACGGGAGTACTGAGAGACGTTGAACACCATTTGAACGCCAACCCCAGCTTGACACTAGTACGTCAAAAGAAAAGGGGAATGGCTCCGGAACATAGTGTTTTCCTCCGCAACGAAGTGAACAAGCTCATTCACGCTGATATCTTAAGGAAAGTCAAATATCAAAATTGGCTGGCAAATCCGGTTATGGTAAAGAAGGCAGACGAATCGTGGTGAATGTGTGTTGACTTCAAGGATATAAATAAGGCGTGCCCGAAAGACAACTATCTGCTGCCCGAAATTGACTGAAAAGTAGAATCTCTTGCTGGTTACCGCTTCAAGTGTTTTCTTGACACTTATAGAGGTATCATTAGATCCAAATGGTGGAAGGAGATGAAGACAAGACGGCGTTCCATACTGATCAGGGCATATCTTGCTACAAAAAGATGCCTTTCGGGTTGAAAAACGTTGGATCAATGTACCAGAGAGTCATTGACACTGCATTCAAGGATAAGATAGGCCGAAACGTAGTGGCCTATGTTTACCATATCATGATCAAGAGTCATTCTAAGACGGATCTCCTGAAGAATATTCAGGAAATGTTCAGTTTGATGTGAAGAATTAATATGAAGCTCAGTCCGGAGAAATGCAGCTTCATTTTTGAAGAAAGGTAAGTTTTTGGGTTATGTCGTGACGTTGTGGGGTGTAACACCCTTAAATTAGGCCTATTAGTAAATGACCTTTTTATCCTTAGCTAATATTAATTTATTAATATTAGTGATTTTAATAATTATGTGTTTATAATTATTAGTGTATGGGATAAAGTGCGTTTTGTGACAAGGGTTACAGAACATGTTTTGTTTTGTGAATTGGACCTCGTTAGGACCTCCTAATGAGGTACATTGTATTTTATATAACTGGTAAATACCCGTGTGAAATGGAGAGTGGGGTTTTCTCACAATGAAGAAACCCCAAATAGATATATACATTGTACGTTCTTTCCCTTTATTATTTTTAGACACTTAAAACCCTAAACAACTCTCTGCTCATCTAATCATAAAATTAAAGTGCCAAGATCAAAGCTTGTGATTTTGTTTATCTAATTCTAATGTTTACAGGGATCAAAATAAGGTAACAATCTCTTAATTTGATGAATTAAATTGGGTTTTAAGTGGGTTTTGTAGAAATGAGTTTTTGATGCTTGAATCTTGTTGATATGTGTTTGTTATGCTTAATTGATGTTAGAAAAAGTTTATATATGTGTTATGTGATATTCTTGATGCATTAGATTGACCAACACAAGCAAAAATCGAGTTTTGGGGTCAAAAAATGCGAAAACAGCGACCTGGAGCTGTTCTACAGCTCCCACACTTATGACAGCTCAACCACACAGTTGAGCAAGCATTTGAGGGCTCAACCGTACGGTTGAGGGCTCAACCACGCGGTTGAGCACCGTTCAGCTTTTGGTAAAATTGAAAAGGGCATAGCTTTCAAACCGTAACTCCGTTTTTGATGAATCAAATATCGTTGGAATTGTATTGAAGAGTAATTTTCAATGCTAAACTTTTAAGAAGCTGGATCAAATTTATTTTGATCAAAAAGGGATTTTAGCGTTTATGTCTTTTTTGCACGCATTTAAATGTCGCTATTGATTAAAGTTATGATGTAGACTTATCATATAGTGATTAGATGATTATATGTGTTGATTTAGTGTATGAATTGATGTTTGATGTTGTTCATATTGGGTCAAAACCCGTCTAAATAGTTGTTGCTACTCTTCTTCATCACTCGCACGAGCGAGCATTCACTCGTATGGTTAAGATACTCAACCGTGTGGTGAACCGTACGAGTGAGTGGTGATGGGAACTTATATTTTGATTGTAATGATATGTACGGTTGATCTCGTACGAGTCACTGGTCACTAATGTGATGAACCATACGGATTAGGTGATTCATTGTAGGATGTTTGGTCATACACCAAATGTACGAGTGAGTTACCAACTACACGGTTGAGTGTTCTCAAACGTGCGTGTGCTGGTGTTACTCGTACGGTTGGTATACCACTTGTAAAGTGATTAAGTGTTGGTTTTGGTGTTGTTTTCTTGTGGTCGATTTGTTATCAACATATGATTACTGACTCGGATTGTATCATTCTCAGGTGATAAAGGAATGGAGAAGACTCAGTAACATTAGACCACTGAGTTCTTGCTGATAATTGGTGAGTGAGAGTATCCTTATGGATATTGGTATTTGGTAACAAATGTAGTTACTACCCGCTGTTTGCTTAATATAGATTATGATAATCTATGTATGCATGTTAATTATTATTGTAATGATAAGTAGTAGGTTATACTACTATTATCAGCTTCCGCTTAGATTGAAATAGTAAAATGCCTGATTAGATTGCCTTGTGGTTATTAGTGATGTTACCTACGGTGAGATTATAGGTGGGTTATGTGCACATTTGGGAACTGGCCGTGTATAGAAAGGTCAGTATCGTCTGTGTTTAGAAGGGACAGAAGAGGTCAAGGTATAGAAGGTTTGGGCTCGGGGGTTATTGTACGGGCAGTGTATTGCAATTGATGTATGTAAACTTCGGGAGAGGTATACTGTGGGACAATAACTGGATCTATCGGTACGACTCTAGCTTGATCAACTAGTAGTTGTAGACCTGGCAGGGTCAACGATCCTCTTGGGGTTTATAGCCTTTAGAGCTATGTATAGCCGTTATTGCTATGGGAGTGAATAGCTATGTAGAGTTATTGATATCATTAGTGAGTAGCTATGTATAGCTATGTAAGGTTATGTTGGTGTAATGCCTTTGGTGCCTTTACTGAATAGCTTGTTGATGCTATTGCTACTCTGTTAATTGAATCACTGCCTAGCTCTGTGTGATATGGATGTGTAATGTTATATTATGCAATAGCTATGTAACGCTATGTCCACATGCCCGTGACCAGATGCATGCTCCCTAAAAGCTAGGCTTGGTACTTTGTATAAGTATCTATTGGGATATCTCATTCACTTAGCGTTATGCTAATCCCCCATATTTTCTCCCCTGCACGTTATATTGTTTTACATGCTAGTAACGGGAGAAGATAATCGTATTCTGGTTATGTTTGACACAATGAAGAACTCTGATGTTTGAGATTACTATGCTCAACTGTTTTGAAAAGTAACACCGATTGAACTATAATGTATATTAATGAGATGTTTTTAACATATGAGTATTATATGCTATAAATACTTCCGCTGTGATTTTAAAAAAAAGTACGGTGTTACAACTTGATATCAGAGCATAGGTTTGGCCGCATGTACATTGTGATGAATGTCATGTTCCCAAATCTAGTTTAGATTTGTGTCAAACATACTAGTGGGGGAAGGGAAAGTGAATATGGGTGGAATACGTGTTAGTTGATAGGTACTAACCGATTATCTACTAAGCTTTTGTGAGATGTTGTGATTAGACAGGTATGGCTGATCAAACTCGGGATGTCGATTCCCCCTTGACTCCCAGACTAACAAGAGTGTCATCAGAGGAGTTTAGTGCAGTAAATGATTTACAAAAGTATAATTTTCAGGTACAAAGTCAATTAAATGAAATGGGGGATAGAATACGAGAGTTGGAACAACAAAAGTCGCAAGTACATAATACTACTATTGCTCAGTTCACAACTATTCCATGTACACCTCCGGGTTTTGCAACATCGCAACATGCGTCTGTGCCTATTAGGGGTGCATTACCACAACAATTGTAATCACAATCACAAATTCCATTCCAGTTTAATTATACAAATCCAACGCAGACGTTGTAGCCATATAAGATCTTTCAAAAATTCTCAATTGAAACCCAAAAGAAGTGTACCTATAAACAGTTCTTAAATTGTAATCCTCCTAAGTATACGGGCAGTGCTAACCTGAATGATACATTAAATTGGTTGAGAGAAGTGGACCGGGAATTTGAAGCGTGTCAATATGAACCAGAACTCAGACTTACTTTTGCTTGTCGGTTATTGAAAAATAAAGCTATGGTATGGTGGGATTCTGTCATTACCCATATAACAAAGGAACAATTTGATCAAATCACTTGGGAGCAATTTTATGAAAAAGTGTGCGAACAGTATTGTACTCCATACGAGATAGGAAAGTTAAGGTGTAACAACCCGACTTTTTTCGTTTACTATCGTTTCTTGTCCATTAAGTGTTTATATATATATATATTTGAAATTAATATGTTATATTAATTTATGAATTTATTTCGGAAAGTGAAATAACTAGGAAACATTAAGATTAAGTTAATCGCTTAAAAAGCTTTTCAGTTTACGGAACTCGGAAAAACGACAAAATAATTATTTTCAATAATTATTGACTTTAAGAAAAACTTATTTAATTTATTATTTAATTAATGAATTAAATCCGGTGATTTCGTTTCAACGACTAGTTAACATTCCGGAGACTCGGTACGATTAACGGCACTCGAAACGGAACACGCGTGTACAAGCAAGTAAGCAAAACGAGCCCAGTGACCCCCCTAGAAGGGCCATCGGCTGAACCCCCCATGAACCACCCTAATTGGATTTAACTTGGGCTACAAGGTCAATTGCTAGTTTAATTAGGCCCTAATCTAGACTATAAATAGAAAATTAGATCACAAACCCTCATTTGTTTCCCCTACTATTCGACTTTTGCTCTCTCCCTCCCCCTTTGTTGGCCGTCGACCACCATCACACCACCACCACATTCACAAGTCAAAATTAGAAGAAACCTCATGCACGAACGTTGTTCCTTGCGTCGTTCTCTACGCGTACGTACTAGAAATTCGTGTTTTTAAGGTATAATTGCAAACCCTAATTTTATTAATTCAGATTTTAGTTCAATTACATAGTGTAATAAAGTCTAGTGCTCAATTAATGGTGTTTTATGTTATCGTTTATCGTTTAATTGCTCGATTGGTGTTGATTGCATGAAAAATGAAATTTTATTTTAATGATCTGATAAAATTGACATGTGGACTGATTTTTTAATATGTTTGGATGGATAGATATCGAAAAGTTATTAATTTTAGACTTTGAGTTTGCGTGATTTCGTTATCGTATGCTCAGGATATGCTTAATCGAAGTTTTGACTAGGTTATGCTCGTAATCCGAATTTTCTGACTTTAATGCTTTTTAATTTAGTTAATGAAAAGTATACTATTCTATTCCTTGCGAAAAACCATGCATGTTAGACTTAATATTTACGTTAAACGCTTTTGTAATGCTTCTGTTATGTCAAAACGAAGATTCGTGTTGTTAAGTGAGCTGAATCTGTTTTCGAATGTGAAAGAAAATTTCTAGAGTGAACTAGAAGTTGATTGAGACTTTGATCTTCTGTAATATGTTATTTTATATGTTTCTTGATTTATTTCATTTGTATGCCAACCTGCAAAAACGTGATTTTCCATGACATATATGCTCATCTAAGTGATATGTCTGTTTGCTATTTAAAACTAGAAAGTCTGTAAAGATTGATTAAACTGTATAAATTGGCTAAAAAAGATATCTTTGATTATTTTATCACTAAAATTTTGGAATGTTTTGAGATGACTCCAATTGGCCGTTCGTCAAAATATATTTTCTATATTTTCTGAGAAATGTTTCAAAACTGACGCGTGTGCTGAAACTGATTTAGTAAACCATAACTAGACCCCTTCTGATATCTTACTTTTAAATGTCGTATGAGGCTTTGGCTGGACTTTTAGGAATAGATTTTAAGTCTAGTTGTGATCTGGAGTTGGTCATAATTTTATGAGTTATGTGCTATGAGCTATAGTTGTATCTTTCTACAATGTACGTATTTTGAAGGCATGCTTTAAACTGCGAATGTGCAATTTGCTTAACTATGAGCTGTAAAGTGATACTTGACCTAGGTTTGACATGTTAACTATGTTTGCATGACCTACTGAGATGTTTGACTTTTGTCGACCGCTTTGACCGAGTTGACTTTTGAGTTGACTTTGGTTGACTTGCTTGGACTAGTTGACTTTTACTTACTTGTTGAGACAGTCTAAGCACTAGGACTTTGTGTACACTATGGGTTGACATAATATGACCTATATGCGTATACTTAAGATGACTATCTGACTAGGTTGCGTTGTTCGGTCGAGATTGTTCGACTGCAGTACGTTTTGCTAAGATATTTCAGGTGCTTTTGTTAAGGTGAGTCTACAGTCCCTACTACGTTTTTACAGGGATGAGATACATGCTTTTTACAATTTTTTTACATATTAGGCACAAGTAACTTAAACATATACATATGAGTTCAGATCAAAAATCCCTTAGCTTGATTATATTAGTTAGTTTGTAAGCTCGACTTATAGGGACGGTACCGTTAGGTTTGACAAACCTCACCGCAACATAACTGGTGCTTATTTTGTCGTTAATTGTACACTTGATCGGTGTATGCTTAGATAGGTAAAAGGAAGACGTGTAGCTCGGCTATCCGCAAAGGTTAAAGATTTATAATCAAGTGCTCATGATAATGTATGCTTTTCTTACTATGTTTTCTAGAAAATCTTGTGGCCTAACTTACGAAATGCTTTACTAAAACTGTAGATTCACTCAACGTTTTCGTTGACGTTTTGCATGTTTTATCTCAGGTTCATAGAGGTAGTGCTTCCACTAAACAGAAGTTGTCATGCTGTCTGCTGCTAGAACTGGACTGTGTCCAGCATATTTTATCGTCTTTATTTCAAGAACAAATATTCGCATTTAAACTATTTACTTTTGAGATGTTTTGGGTTCATTTACGATAGTCATTTATGTCAAATACTTTTCAGTTATGTTTTCTTAAATAAATGACTTTGCTTTAATAATTAATGCGAATACTTTTCGAAAACGTCTCATATAGAGGGCATGACCGCTAAACTATGGGACCAGAATTAATACGCCGTTAGTGGATTCTGACGGTGTATTACATTTGGTATCAGAGCAGATCGATTACCCAGGACTAGGCTACATTAGAGAGTCGAACGTTAGGACATCTATTGAGTCTAGACTGTAACCCTAGACTTGTTAAGTTACATGAACCCTAGTTACATTATTTGTTATGTTACTTGATTTCTATGATGACATGATTACTAAATTGAAATGTCCTGTTCATATTGATTATAAACGTTCCATATTAATTGATTTCGTCGTGAGGTTTTGACCTCTGTATGAGACGTTTTTCAAAGACTGTATTCTTTTTTTTAAAATAAGCATAACCTTTATTTTATCGATAAAGGTTTAAAAAACATTACGTAGATTATCAAATAATGATAATCTAAAATATACAGTTTACACACGACCATTACATAATCGTTTACAATAAGAATATATTACATCAAAAATAAGTTTCTTGAATGCAGTTTTTACACAATATCATACAAGCATGGACTCCAAATCTTGTCCTTATTTTAGTATGCAACAACGAAATCTCTTAATAATCACCTGAGAATAAACATGCTTAAAACGTCAACAAAAATGTTGGTGAGTTATAGGTTTAACCTATATATTATCAAATCATAATAATAGACCACAAGATTTCATATTTCAATACATCCCATACATAGAGATAAAAATCATTCATATGGTGAACACCTGGTAACCGACATTAACAAGATGCATATAGAATATCCCCATCATTCTGGGACACCCATCGAACATGATAATTTCGAAGTACTAAAGCATTCCAAATTCCAGAATGAGGCTTGTTGGGCCCGATAGATCTATCTTTAGGATTCGCGTCAATTTGGGGGTCTGTTCCCAAATTCTTAGGCTACCAAGCTAAAAGGGGCATATTCGGCTTCGATCATTCACCCATATAATGTAGTTTCATTTACTTGTGTCTATTTCGTAAAACATTTATAAAGTTGCATGTATTCTCATCCCAAAATATTAGATTTTAAAAGTGGGACTATAACTCACTTTCACAGATTTTTACTTCGTCGGGAAGTAAGACTTGGCCACTGGTCGATTCACGAACCTATAACAAATATGTACATATATATCAAAGTATGTTCAAAATATATTTACAACATTTTTTAATACGTTTTAATGTTTTAAGCTTATTAAGTCAGCTGTCCTCGTTAATAACCTACAACTAGTTGTCCATAGTTAGATGTACAGAAATAAATCGATATATATATTATCTTGGATCAATCCACGACCTAGTGTATACACGTTTTAGGCTAGATCAAAACTCAAAGCATATATATTTTTGGAATCAACCTCAACCCTGTATAACTAACTCCAACATTACTGCATATAGAGTGTCTATGGTTGTTCCAAATAATATATATACATGGGTCGATATGATATGTCAAAACATTTGCATACGTGTCTATGGTATCCCAAGATTACATAATATATTAGAATACATGTATAATACAATATAAGTTACCTAGGATATGATTTGTATAGAATTGTTACAATATTTCCCGTAGCTACAACAATAAAAAAAATATTCAATCTTGTTTTACCCATAACTTCTTCGTTTTAAATCCGTTTTGAGTGAATCAAATTACTATGATTTCATATTGAACTCTATTTTATGAATCTAAATAGAAAAAGTATAGGTTTATAGTCAGAAATATAAGTTACAAGTCATTTTTGTAAGAGGTAGTCATTTCAGTCGAAAGAACGACGTCTTGATGACCATTTTGAAAAACATATTTCCACTTTGAGTTTAACCGTGATTTTTGGATATAGTTTCATGTTCATAAGAAAAATCATTTTCCCAGAAGAAAAACTTTTAAATCAAAGTTTATCATAGTTTTTAATTATCAAACCCAAAACAGCCCGCGGTGTTACTACGACGGCGTATGTCCGGTTTTATGGTGTTTTTCGTGTTTTCCGGTTTTAAATCATTAAGTTAGCATATCATATAGATATAGAACATGTGTTTAGTTGTTTTTAAAAGTCAAGTTAGAAGGATTAACTTTGTTTGCGAACAAGTTTAGAATTAACTAAACTATGTTCTAGATATTACGTTTTCAAATCTTCGAATAAGATAGTTATTTATATATGAACCGAATGATGTTACGAACATCATTACTACCTCAAGTATAGTAGGTAAACCTACTGTAAATGACAAAAATAATCTTGAGCTTGAATGGATCTTTGATGGCTTGGAAGTTCTTGAAGCAGAATCATGACACGAAAATAATTTCAAGTAAGATTATTACTCGAATCAAGATAGTTTATAGTTATAGAAATCGAATCAAAGTTTGGATATGAGTATTAACTTGAATAATAAAGATAACCTACTATAATTAAAAAAGGTTTCTTGATCTTAGATGATTACTTGGAATGGATTTGCAAGATTAAAAGTAAACTAGCAAACTTGAAAGGATTTTTGAAGTGTTCTTGAAGTGTTCTTCCTATGATGATTATAGCTTGATTCTTGAAGTAATTTTTGATGAAGATGATGATTAGTTTACTGGAAATTTCGTTCCTAAGAGTGTGTGTGTGTGTGTGTGTGTGTGTGTGTGTGTTTAGAGAGGATTAGAAAGAGAATTGGAAGTGAAATAGATTGATTGGTGAGTGGTGAATGATGAGTGGTGAGTGGGGTTAAAAGGAGCTCTAGTTAGTTGACTAGTTCTTGGTAGAAGTTAAATTTGATTATCATGCATGACATAATCAAGAGTGGAATCCCATGCTAGTTCCTATTGGTATATATTCATAGTAAGTACGTCTAGCAGCTGTGTATAATACGGGTACGAATACTGAATGACTACGAGTAGAATTGTTGATGAAAAATGAATGGAAATGTAATTGTAAGCATTTTTGTTAAGTAGAAGTACTTTGATATGTGTCTTAGTTAACGATCTTATTTAATGCTGTTGAAATCTTAAAACCAAATTTTTAACACATTTTTAATAAAGCGATATTAACCCAGCCAGGGGCTCTGCCCCTTGGACCCCGCCAGGGGTTGCCACCCCTTGGACCCCGCTATCGGGGGCGCTACCCCCGAAACCCCGTCATAATCAAGATAAGTTCAAACAATTGTGCACTCCATACTTTCCCCAAACTTGTTCGATATTTAACAAGGTTATTTTGGTTAACAAATTAATCTCATTACAATTAAATCATATTGGTGACACAAATCACCAACAATGAATATATCTTGATATATATATATATATATATATATATATATATATATATATATATATATATATATATATATATATATATATATATATATATACTTTAAAATGTCGTTACAATGATAATCGTTACATATATGTCCATATATATATCAACATATCGTTTTTACAAGTTTTAACGTTCGTGAATCGCCGGTCAACTTGGGTGGTCAATTGTCTACATGAAACTCATTTCAAATAATCAAGTCTTAACAAGTTTGTTACTTAACCTATTGGAAACATTTAATCATGAAAATATAGTTTTCATTTAATATATAATCATGGAATAATCATGGAAAAGTTCGGGTCACTACAGTACCTACCCGTTAAATAAATTTCTTCCCGAAATTTCAAGCTATTGGAAATGTTGACGCATCTTCTGGAAATAAGTGCGGGTATTTCTTCTTCATCTGATCTTCTCATTCCCAGGTGAACTTAAGTCCTCTACGAGCATTCCATCGAACCTTAACAATTGGTATCTTGTTTTTCTTAAGTCTTTTAACCTCACGATCCATTATTTCAACGGGTTCTTCGATAAATTGAAGTTTTTCGTTGATCTGGATTTCGTCTAACGGAATAGTGAGATCTTCTTTAGCAAAACATTTCTTCAAATTCGAGACGTGGAAAGTGTTATGTACAGCCGCGAGTTGTTGAGGTAACTCAAGTCGGTAAGCTACTGGTCCGACGCGATCAATAACCGTGAATGGTCCAATATACCTTAGGTTTAATTTCCCTCGTTTACCAAATCGAACAACGCCTTTCCAAGGTGCAACTTTAAGCATGACCATCTCTCCAATTTCAAATTCTATATCTTTTCTCTTAATCAGCGTAGCACTTTTGTCTACTTTGGGCAGTTTTCAACCGTTGTTGAATTTGGATGATCTTCTCGGTAGTTTCTTGTATTATCTCCGGACCCGTAATCTGTCTATCCCCCACTTCACTCCAACAAATCGAAGACCTGCACTTTCTACCATACAGTGCTTCAAACAGCGCCATCTCAATGCTTGAATGGTAGCTGTTGTTGTAGGAAAATTCTGCTAACGGTAAGTGTCGATCCCAACTGTTTCCGAAATCAATAACACATGCTCGTAGCATGTCTTCAAGCATTTGTATCGTCCTTTTGCTCTGCCCATCAGTTTGTGGATGATAGGTAGTACGCATGTCTAGACGAGTTCTTAATGCTTGCTGTAATGTCTGCCAAAATCTTGAAATAAATCTGCCATCCCTATCAGAGATAATAGAGATTGGTATTCCATGTATGGTGACGACTTCCTTCAAATACAATCGTGCTAACTTCTCCATCTTATCATCTTCTCTTATTGGCAGGAAGTGTGCTGATTTGGTGAGACGATCAACTATTACCTAAATAGTATCAAAACCACTTGCAGTCCTTGGCAATTTAGTGATGAAATCCATGGTAATGTTTTCCCATTTCCATTCCGGGATTTCGGGTTGTTGAAGTAGACCTGATGGTTTCTGATGCTCCGCTTTGACCTTAGAACACGTCAAAAACTCTCCTACGTATTTAGCAACATCGGCTTTCATACCCGGCCACCAAAAATGTTTCTTAATTTAGTTAAATATGGCTTCGGGTGTACGTATGTGTTTCGGGATATAGTATATTTAGTTCAAGTCCATGTTGCATGGTATTAGGCGTATATGTATGTGGTGTAATGTGTAACCCTACATGTAGCATTGTGAGGCAAATAGTGCAGGTATATTGTATAAAAGTCGTCCAAGACACACGGCTATAGACTAGACTTCACTAATGCGCCCTACGGTTAGACACACTAATGTATCCTAGTTCCCTTTAGCCACAGCTCTGATACCAAATGTAACCCCCCATCAAAATCCCTTTGACGGTATGTTAACTCTGGTCCCAGTGCTTGGCTTGACTTCTATGTAACGGCAACAGTTTACAGCGGAAGAAAATTAATATCTGAGAATAACAACACGCAAAAACAGGTCAACAAATAATGTTGGTGAATCTACAGGTTTAAAGTAATGTAACAGTATTTGAAAAACAGTTATCAGAAAAATAGTTTAGTTTCCTTGACCACGATATTCTATCGTTTGCATAAACCGAGCACCAAAATACTAGCAATGACCCGAGTATAGAAGCCACTATACCCGCCTTACCTCGTAAAATGTTATACACTTGTTCAAATGTATTTAATGTTCAAAGTAAATGCACCACAGTTTTTATAGCAGGTGAGGTTGTCAACCTAACGGATCCGTCCATCTAAATTGTGCTTACACCGATGGTATTAAAAGTATTCAAGCTAGAGGCTTTTTGAACAAACTCATTATGCATATGTGTAGTACTCATGTCAATACAAATTATTTTTGAAAATGTAAATATAACAGCGTGTATTCTCATCCCTGAAAGCATGGAAAAAGCGGGACTGTAGACTCACCTTTGAATAAAGCTCGGATTGAAAAGTGAACAATTAACTTGTACGGTTTATAGCCGAGTAATTCAACCTAAGTATACGTATGTAGGTTGGTCAATATATGTATCTTAAATAAGTGTGGTTTCATAGTGTACGTTGTCTTATTGCTCGACTCGACGCGTTTCAAAGTAAAAGTCAACTATATCATGCAAGTCAAACAAAGTCAACCGAAGTCAAACCGAAAGTCAAACTTGGTCAATGTGGTCAACTAAAGTCAACATCAGTCGGTTCATGTCAAATATTGGTCAACATGTCAAACCTAAGTCAAACAATACGTTTTAGGTCGTGAATGATCATTTTCACAATTTCAGTTTATCGTTACGCACAAAGTTCATGAACACGTAGCATACTTAGCACATTATCTCATAGTACACAATTCAAGTAAATATGACAAACTCCAGATCATAAATATACTTAAAATAAATTCCAAAAAGTCCAGCCAGGGACTCATACGATAATTAAAAGTCAGGAATCAGAAGGGATACATTTGGGGTTTGCCAAGTCAGCTTCTGACCGCGCACTGATTTCATTTTGGCTATAACCGGAGTTAGGAATATGAAATTGATACAAGAACAGTGGCCATAGTTCAAGGACAAATCAAAGTAACACATATCAAAAATCTAGAAACTTTTGTTTAGCCAATTTGTACAGTTTATTCGTGGAATTTGAACATTCACTTTTCAGCTCAAATCAGAATTCACATAAAGTACGGCTCTATTGTGCCCAATGCATAAGGTTTTAGAGATTGACATAAACTAACAATAAGTCACATATCATGTTAAGTTTCATTTTCCAGAAGTATACATGCTAAAACAATTCACATAATCCACAGAGTACAAAACTGTGTTCAATTTACAGATTCGATTCTCATTTAGTTAGTCACATTCGCACTCGATTATCCGGAGATCTAGATACAATTAGCCTATGATGTCCCCATGAAAGATGAATTAATTTTTGTCTAATTTTCAAATATGTAAATCTTTAATCACAGAAGTTAACACATTTTATCATACAAGGTTATTTTCATGCAAGTTCTGTATAAAACTACTTTTACACTAATTCAAGCATATCTCGGGCTATAAATAAGCAAACGACATGATATCCTAGTCTAAATTGAGTGTTTTTAAATTATCTTTCCAGTAGTATAAGTCTCACATGTCAATTCATTGTCTATCAATACTAGATTTCTGATCAAGCAACAAAAACACAACGATAATTCAAATTGACATAACTTAATCATACGGAAACGAAATCAAGCGAATCCAAAGCCTAAACTCAGTAGTTTTTCGCAGGAATCTGATTATAACATAATAATTAACATTTAAAAAACTTAATTTTTCTGATCAAGCAAATATAAATTCGTTTTTAAACCCTAGCTCATCAAACAATCAAAATAATGATAACGATTAACACGTACGCGTATAGACTTGAGCAATTGATAACATAACTATGAAACTCTCATAAAAATCAGATTTTACAAATTAGGGTTTATGTAAATATACCTTTAAATCACAATCAATTAGTAGCTGCGCGTAGAGGATGATAAGAGCCATCGATTTCGTGTTGAATGTAAAAGCTAATAAGCAAAATTGGATGGTGGATTGGGGATGGTGATGGTCGACGTGAGCAAGAGAGGGAGGAGGGAGAGCTGCTTTTTTTATCTAATTAGGTTTAAGGGATGTTGTGGTATTATATTTACTAGTTAATTACAATTTAGACTCTAAACTCTCAAAAGTTACACATAAATCCCCAAGTTAATCAAAAATAAAATGGGGGAGTAGAGTGGGTCACGGCCGAATGGGGACCATGGGGTATCCTCGGGCTCGTGTTTTGCAATTCCGTGTAATCGTGGTCCGTTTTAAGTGTCGTTTAGTCGTACCGAAAGCCCGGAACTCTAACCCGATCGTTAAACGCAACCAATCGTTTAATTTATTAAAAACCCAATAAATTAAATATTTTAAAAAGTTAATAATTAATAAAATTAATTATTAAAATAAACCCGAGCGTTTCGTTGCTCAAAAAGCTATTATTAAAATCGTATCGTTTTTATCGTATTTCATTATCCGAAATATTTATTTGAATTAATATTAACCCATATTAATTATTGAAACCCTCCAAAGATCAAGTACGCATTTAATACACGTAAACGCATAAAAGTTAAATAATCGCCGTTAAATAAACTAACAGAAGGTTAACGGAAGTAACGAAAAAATCAGGGTTGTTACATTACCCACCTGTTATTGAAAATTTCGTCCCGAAATTTTAGTGATCGTCCGCTGAAGTAGTTTCCTCGGGAAACAATTGCGGATACTTCAGCCTCATCTGGTCTTCACGCTTTCACGTGAACTCTGGTCCTCTTCTCGCGTTCCACTGAACTTTAACGATAGGAATTCTGCTTTGCTTCAACTGTTTGACTTCACGGCCCAAGATTTCAACAGGTTCCTCAATGAAATGAAGTTTGTCGTCGATACGTAGTTCCTCTAAAGGAATAATCAAATTATCATCGGCTAGGCACTTCTTTAGATTGGATGCATGGAAAATGTCATGAATACCGTTGAGTGCTTATGGCAGTTCCAATTTGTAAGCTACTGGTCCAACTCTTTCAGTTATCTCAAACGGTCCAACATATCTAGGACTCAGTTTACCTCGTTTCCCAAATCGTACAACACCCTTCCGAGGTGATACCTTAAGCATAACCTTGTCACCAACTTGGAACTCTATGTCCTTCCGTCTAACATCGATGTAACTCTTTTGACGACTTCGAGCCATCCTCAGTCGTTCCTGAATCTGTAGGACTTTCTCGGTTGTCTCCTGAATAATCTCAGGACCTCTCAACTGACTATCTCCCAGCTCGCTCCAACAAACGGGAGATCTACACTTCCTTCCGTATAATGCCTCGAAAGGTGCAGCCTTAATGCTCACATGGTAGCTGTTATTGTATGAGAACTCAGCTAGTGGTAAATACTTATCCCATCCGTTTCCAAAATCAATGACACAAGCTCTCAGCATGTCCTCAAAAGTCTGAATAGTTCGTTCGCTCTGGCCATCCGTCTAGGGGTGATATGCTGTACTCATATCTAAACGGGTCCTCATTGCTTTCTGTAATGATTGCCAAAACTTGGAAGTAAATCTACTGTCGCGGTCGGATATAATAGATATAGGCACTCCATGCCTAGAGACGACTTCCTTAATGTAGATCTGAGCCAATTTCTCCATTTTATCAGTTTCCCTTATCGGTAAGAAGTATGCGGACTTAATGAGATGACCCACGATAACCCAAATAGTATCGTGACCTCCCGCCGTTCTCGGCAGTTTCGTGATGAAGTCCATCGAAATACCTTCCCACTTCCACTAGGGAATCTCTGGTTGAGTTAGTAATCCTGATGGCTTCTGATGTTCAGCCTTGACTTTACCGCAAGTCAAGCACTTCCCGATATAGGTAGTAATGTCAGCTTTCAAATTTGGCCACCAATAAAATGCCTTTAAATCTTGGTGCATTTTATCTGATCCCGGATGAATTGAGTATCTCGTCTTGTGTGCTTCCTCCAACACTAGTTCTCTCAATCCACCAAACTTTGGTACCCAAATTTGGTTAGCAAAGTACTGTGTTTCGTCCTCCTTGATGTCAAATTTCTTATCCATTCCTCTAAGAAATTCAACATTGACATTTTCTTGTTTCATGGCTTCTTGTTATGCTTCACAGATTTGTGATGTGAGATTTGTACGGACAACTATGTTAAGCGCTTTAACCCTAAGAGGTTTCTCTCGCTCCTTTCTGCTTAAGGCATCCGCCACAACATTCGCCTTGCCCGGATGGTATTGAAGTTCGCAGTTATAATCATTAAGTAGTTCCATCCAACGTCGTTGTCTCATGTTGAGCTGTTTCTGATCGAATATGTGCTGTAACTCTTATGGTCAGTGAAGATAGTGAACTTGGTTCCAAACAGGTAGTGTCTCCACATTTTAAGTGCAAAGACAACAGCTCCTAACTCAAGGTCGTGCGTAGTGTAGTTCTGCTCGTGAATCTTTAACTGACGCGATCCATAAGCAATAACCTTATTTCGTTGCATAAGCACGCAACCCATTCCTTGACGTGAGGCATCACAATAAACAACAAAATCTTCACTTCCCTCGGGTAGAGACAATACTGGTGCAGTTATTAACTTCTCCTTCAACAACTGAAATGCAGTCTCTTGCGGTTCTGACCACTCAAACTTCTTGCCGTTATGAGTCAACGCGGTTATTAGTCGGGCGATCTTAGAGAATCCTTCAATGAATCTCCTGTAGTAACTAACTAGACCCAAAAATTGCCTAATCTGCGTTGGCGTCTTTGGAGTTTCCCAATTATTAACTGACTCAATCTTTGCTGGATCGACCTGTATTCCATTGGCCCCTACAACATGGCCAAGAAATTGTACTTCTGGTAGCCAAAAGTCACACTTAGAGAACCTTGCATACAACTGCTCTTCTCTAAGCATGGTCAATATCGAACGTAGATGCTGTTCGTGCTCTTCTCTGTTCTTGGAGTACACCAATATATCATCAATAAACACAATGACGAATTTATCTAGGTATGGCTTACACACACGGTTCATGAGGTCCATGAACACTGCTGGTGCGTTCGTCAAACCAAACGACATCACTGTAAACTCATAATGTCCATAACGTGTTCTAAACGCTGCCTTCGGGACATCAGCTTCTTTAACTCTCAATTGGTGATATCTGGATCTCAAATCAATCTTCGAATAACACCTGGATCCCTGCAGCTGATCAAATAAGTCATCAATCCTCGGTAGCGGATACCGATTCTTGATTGTCAACTTGTTCAATTCTCTGTAGTCGAAACACAATCTCATCGACCCATCCTTCTTCTTAACAAACAAGATTGGAGCTCCAACTTGGGAATTCGTGGTCATGTGACACACCTTCTAGTACATGTCACAATTTAGGGCATTACAACCCTCATGTCCTTCACTATGGGGAGCTCTTGTAGTTCTAAAGGTGCAAATGCATATATTGTACGCGTAACGGGTGCAGCTGCTGGCACCAAATCATTCCGAAATTCGACTTCATGGTGGGGTGGACGTGTAACCTCAGGACAATCTCTAATAGTTGGAAAATATTCGGGTCTCTTAAATGTCGGCTCATCTTTACTCACATGTGCCAGAATTGGATACATTCTCATATCCTGTACTTCTGGACCTTCGAGTAATTAGTGTAACATGACGGTGTACTGATCTCTTCTTCGTACACTATTATCGTCGGTGAAAGAAATTTGAATAGTCTTTTGGTCGTAGCTGCCTCGGTTGTATCGTCAGATAACCAGTTTATTTCAACCACTAAGTTAAAACTTCCCAGTTTAATAGTTTTATAGAGTACACGTTGTCTAAGGAAGGTACATGTTTATAAACGTCGTGACCAATTTCTCTAGTGTTAAAGCTTCTCTCAGTACCGGTGTTGACAGCATATATAAACATTATGGTTGATGAGCGAGAACGTGATGATTTTCATGGAAAACGAAAATGAACAAGGTGTAATGGCAACTCAAACAAAATCTGATATTTAATTGAAAAGGGTTGGTACAAACTCCCATATGGGTGTGTCTCGCAGGAACAGATGAAGTGTAGTTCGCGTTGATGTGTTCAAAGTTGGTTGGTAATGTTTGTGGGTATAATGAAAATGATTGTCGATTAAGAATAGTATGTTGGAACAAAATGATGAGGGATATGGTAACGCGTAGTATTACTAGTAGCAATGAGTGGCGGCGTTAGCGATAAGTAGCTATGGGTTGTGATAAAAAGTGATGATAGTAGTGACGTATAAGTTGTTAGATAGCATGCTCACATCATAAGTATATGCACATGTACTCTAATGCACCCAATAAGGCATAATGGTCTTCAGTCAGTAGGCTCGTGTTGGAAAACAAAATCATGGACGGCGGATGGCTGAATGATAGGTAATTTGGTAATCGAGTGGACATTATCTACTATGTATTGTGCGGGCTGTTATCAGGAATTCCTCCTCTAAAGACGTATCAGAAATGAGTTGTGATGCACATTAGCGAGTAGTAAAACGCGGAGGTGTTGGTAGTGTCGAGTAGTACTTAGTAGTGGTAAGCAGTAATAAGTAGTATTGAGTAGTAGCAAGTAGCAAGGGGTAGTAGTAAGTACTATTTAGTAATGACAAGCAATGAGAAGCAGTGATCAGTCGTGACTAGCAGTGAGAGGCGGCGTTGAGTAGTAGTTATCAGTGATAAACAGTACTGAGTAGTGGTATGAGATGATGAGTGTGTTCAAGTAGTGTCTTAGTAGTGACAATTAGTGTTTGGTGGTGACAGACAGTGTCGAGCAGTGATGAGTTGGGTCAAGATCACAAGTTACTTACAAGCTATATTAACAATTAATTTACGCATGATAAGTTTCTTCTCACATTCGGGTTATACGGTTTGGGTTCTGAACGTTGTCTATCCAGGTGACCTACATGACTCGGCCCCAATTCCTTATTTCGCAATGTCAGAACTTCTATATGAGTTACCGTAATGTAATCCCGGTCATTATATTACGCTATCTCACATTTCCATTCGACATCACTCCATAAGTTCAAGATGGCGTAGTCAACTTAATTTAGTTAAATATGGCTTCGGGTGTACGTATGTGTTTCGTGATATAGTATATTTAGTTCAAGTCCATGTTGCATGGTATAAGGCGTATATGTATGTGGTGTAATGTGTAGCCCTACATGTAGCATTGTGAATCAAATAATGCAGGTATGGTGTATAAAAGTCATCCAAGACACACGGCTATAGACTAGACTTCACTAATGCGCCCTACGGTTAGACACACTAATGTATCCTAGTTCCCTATAGCCACAGCTCTGATACCAAATGTAACCCCTCGTCAAAATCCCTTTGACGGAACGTTAACTCTGGTCCCAGTGCTTAGCTTGACTTCTACGTAACGGCAACAGTTTACAGCGGAAGCAATTAATACCTGAGAATAACAACACGCAAAAATAGGTCAACAAATAATGTTGGTGAATCTACAGGTTTAAAGTAATGTAACAGTATCTGAAAAACAGTTATCAGAAAAATAGTTTAGTTTCCTTGACCACGAGATTCTATCTTTTGTATAAACCGAGCACCTGAATACTAGCAATGACCCAAGTATAGAAGCCACTATACCCGCCTTACCTCATAAAATGTTATACACCTGTTCAAATGTATTTAATGTTCAAAGTAAATGCACCACAGTTTTTATAGCGGGTGAGGTTGTCAACCTAACGGATCCGTCCATCTAAATTGTACTTACACCGATGGTATTAAAAGTATTCAAGCTAGAGGCTTTTTGAACAAATTCATTATGCATATGTGTAGTACTCATGTCAATACAAAGTATTTGAAAATGTAAATATAACAGCGTGTATTCTCATCCCTGAAAACATGTAAAAAGCGGGACTGTAGACTCACCTTTGAATAAAGCTCGGATTGAAAAGTGAACAATTAACTTGTACGGTTTATAGCCGAGTAATGCAACCTAAGTATACGTATGTAGGTTGGTCAATATATGTATCTTAAATAAGTGTGGTTTCGTAGTGTACGTTGTCTTATTGCTCTACTCGACGCGTTTCAAAGTAAAAGTCAACTATATCATGCAAGTTAAACAAAGTCAACCGAAGTCAAACCGAAAGTCAAACTTGGTCAATGTGGTCAACTAAAGTCAAAATCAGTAGGTTCATGTCAAATATTTGTCAACATGTCAAACCTAAGTCAAACAATACGTTTTAGGTCATGAATGATCATTTTCACAATTTTAGTTTATCGTTACGCACAAAGTTCATGAACACGTAGCATACTTAGCACATTATCTCATAGTACAAAATTAAAGTAAATATGAAAAACTCCAGATCATAAATATACTTAAAATTGATTCCAAAAAGTCCAGCCAGGGACTCATACGACAATTAAAAGTTAGGAATCAGAAGGGATACATTTGGGGTATGCCAAGTCAGTTTCTGACCGCGCACTGATTTCATTTTGGCTATAACAGGAGTTAGGAACATGCAATTGATACAATACCAGTGGCCATACAATACCAGTGGCCATAGTTCAAGGACAAATCAAAATAACACATACAAAAAATATAGCAACTTTTGTTTAGCCAATTTGTACAGTTTATTCGTGAAAGTTGAACATTAAGTTTTCAGCTCAAATCAGAATTCACATAAAGTACGGCTCTATTGTGCCTAATGCATAAGGTTTCAGAGATTTACATACACTAAAAATAAGTCACATATCATGTTAAGTTTCATTTTCCAGAAGCATACATTCTCAAACAATTCACATAATCCACAGAGTACAAAACCGTGTTCAATTTACAGATTCGATTCTCATTTAGTTAGTCACATTCGCACGCGATTATCCGGAGATCTAGATAAAATTAGCCTATGATGTCCACATGAAAGATTAAGTACTTTTTGTCTAATTTTCATATATGCAAAGCTTTAATCACAGAAGTTAACACATTTTATCATACAAGGTTATTTTCATGCAAGTTCTGCATAAAACTACTTTTACACTAATTCAAGCACATCTCGGGCTATACATAAGCAAACGACATGATATCCTAGTATAAATTGAGTGTTTTTAAATTATATTTCCAGTGGTATAAGTCTCACATTCCAATTCATTGTCTATCAATACCAGATTTCTGATCAAACAACAAAAACACAACGATAATTCAAATTGACATAACTTAATCATACGGAAATGAAATCAAGCGAATCCAAAGCCTAAACTCAGTAGTTTTTCGCAAGGAATCTGATTATAACATAATAATTAACATTTGAAAAACTTAATTTTTCTGATCAAGCAAATACAAATTCATTTTTAAACCCTAGCTCATCAAACAATCAAAATAACGATAACGATTAACACGTACGTGTATAGACTTGAGCAATTGACAACATAACTATGAAACTCTCATAAAAATCAGATTTTACAGATTAGGGTTTATGTAAATATACCTTTAGATCACAATCATTAGTAGCTATGTGTAGTGACCCGAACTTTTCCATGTTTATATATATTAATTGAGATTGATGTTTACATGATTAAATGTTTCCAACATGTTAAGCAATCAAACTTGTTAAGACTTGATTAATTGAAATAGGTTTCATATAGACAATTGACCACCCAAGTTGACCGGTGATTCACGAACGTTAAAACTTGTAAAAAAAAAACTATATGATGACATATATATGGTTATATATATAGTTAACATGATATTATGATAATTAAACATATCATTAATTATATTAACAATGAACTACATATGTAAAAACAAGACTACTAACTTAATGATTTTGAAACGAGACATATATGTAACGTTTATCGTTGTAACGACATTTAATGTATATATATCATATTAAGAGATATTCGTACATCATAATATCATGATAATATAATAATTTAAAATCTCTTTTGATATTATAAACATTGGGTTAACAACATTTAACAAGATCGTTAACCTAAAGGTTTCAAAACAACACTTACATGTAACGACTAACGATGACTTAACGACTCAGTTAAAATGTATATACATGTAGTGTTTTAATATGTATTTATACACTTTTGAAAGACTTCAATACACTTATCAAAATACTTCTACTTAACAAAAATGCTTACAATTACATTCTCGTTCAGTTTCATCAACAATTCTACTCGTATGCACCCGTATTCGTACTCGTACAATACACAGCTTTTAGATGTATGTACTATTGGTATATACACTCCAATGATCAGCTCTTAGCAGCCCATGTGAGTCACCTAACACATGTGGGAACCATCATTTGGCAACTAGCATGAAATATCTCATAAGATTACAAAAATATGAGTAATCATTCATGACTTATTTACATGAAAACAAAATTACATATCCTTTATATCTAATCCATACACCAACGACCAAAAACACCTACAAACACTTTCATTCTTCAATTTTCTTCATCTAATTGAACTCTCTCAAGTTCTATCTTCAAGTTCTAAGTGTTCTTCATAAATTCCAAAAGTTCTAGTTTCATAAAATCAAGAATACTTTCAAGTTTGCTAGCTCACTTCCAATCTTGTAAGGTGATCATCCAACCTCAAGAAATCTTTGTTTCTTACAGTAGGTTATCATTCTAATACAAGGTAATAATCATATTTAAACTTTGGTTCAATTTCTATAACTATAACAATCTTATTTCAAGTGATGATCTTACTTGAACTTGTTTTCGTGTCATGATTTTGCTTCAAGAACTTTGAGCCATCCAAGGATCCATTGAAGCTAGATCCATTTTTCTCTTTTCCAGTAGGTTCATCCAAGGAACTTAAGGTAGTAATGATGTTCATAACATCATTCGATTCATACATATAAAGCTATCTTATTCGAAGGTTTAAACTTGTAATCACTAGAACATAGTTTAGTTAATTCTAAACTTGTTCGCAAACAAAAGTTAATCCTTCTAACTTGACTTTTAAAATCAACTAAACACATGTTCTATATCTATATGATATGCTAACTTAATGATTTAAAACCTGGAAACACGAAAAACACCATAAAACCGGATTTACGCCGTCGTAGTAACACCGCGGGCTGTTTTGGGTTAGTTAATTAAAAACTATGATAAACTTTGATTTAAAAGTTTTTATTCTGAGAAAATTATTTTTATTATGAACATGAAACTATATCCAAAAATTATGGTTAAACTCAAAGTGGAAGTATGTTTTCTAAAATGGTCATCTAGACGTCGTTCTTTCGACTGAAATGACTACCTTTACAAAAACGACTTGTAACTTATTTTTCCGACTAGAAACCTATACTTTTTTTGTTTAGATTCATAAAATAGAGTTCAATATGAAACCATAGCAATTTGATTCACTCAAAACGGATTTAAAATGAAGAAGTTATGGGTAAAACAAGATTGGATAATTTTTCTCATTTTAGCTACGTGAAAACTGGTAACAAATCTATTCCAACCATAACTTAATCAACTTGTATTATATATTATGTAATCTTGAGATACCATAGACACGTATACAATGTTTCGACCTATCATGTCGACACATCTATATATATTTCGGAACAACCATAGACACTCTATATGTGAATGTTGGAGTTAGCTATACAGGGTTGAGGTTGATTCCAAAATATATATAGTTTGAGTTGTGATCAATACTGAGATACGTATACACTGGGTCGTGGATTGATTCAAGATAATATTTATCGATTTATTTCTGTACATCTAACTGTGGACAACTAGTTGTAGGTTACTTACGAGGACAGCTGACTTAATAAACTTAAAACATCAAAATATATTAAAAGTGTTGTAAATATATTTTGAACATACTTTGATATATATGTATATATTGTTATAGGTTCGTGAATCAACCAGTGGCCAAGTCTTACTTCCCGACGAAGTAAAAATCTGTGAAAGTGAGTTATAGTCCCACTTTTAAAATCTAATATTTTTGGGATGAGAATACATGCAGGTTTTATAAATGATTTACAAAATAGACACAAGTACGTGAAACTACATTCTATGGTTGAATTATCGAAATCGAATATGCCCCTTTTTATTAAGTCTGGTAATCTAAGAATTAGGGAACAGACACCCTAATTGACGCGAATCCTAAAGATAGATCTATTGGGCCTAACAAACCCCATCCAAAGTACCGGATGCTTTAGTACTTCGAAATTTATATCATATCCGAAGGGTGTCCCGGAATGATGGGGATATTCTTATATATGCATCTTGTTATTGTCGGTTACCAGGTGTTCACCATATGAATGATTTTTATCTCTATGTATGGGATGTGTATTGAAATATGAAATCTTGTGGTCTATTGTTACGATTTGATATATATAGGTTAAACCTATAACTCACCAACATTTTTGTTGACGTTTTAAGCATGTTTATTCTCAGGTGATTATTAAGAGCTTCCGCTGTCGCATACTTAAATAAGGACAAGATTTGGAGTCCATGCTTGTATGATATTGTGTAAAAACTGCATTCAAGAAACTTATTTTGTTGTAACATATTTGTATTGTAAACCATTATGTAATGGTCGTGTGTAAACAGGATATTTTAGATTATCATTATTTGATAATCTACGTAAAGCTTTTTAAACCTTTATTGATGAAATAAAGGTTATGGTTTGTTTAAAAATGAATGCAGTCTTTGAAAAACGTCTCATATAGAGGTCAAAACCTCGCAACGAAATCAATTAATATGGAACGTTTTTAATCAATAAGAACGGGACATTTCAGTTGGTATCCGAGCGTTGGTCTTAGAGAACCAGAAAATTTGCATTAGTGTGTCTTATCGAGTTTGTTAGGATGCATTAGTGAGTCTGGACTTCGACCGTGTTTTCTTTAAAAATGATTGCTTAACATTTTTGTTGGAAACTATATATTTTTAACATATGAATATTATGTGATATATTAATCTCTTAACGTGTTTGATATTATGTGATAGATGTCTACCTCTAGAACAAGTCCCATTGACTCACCTAATAATAATGAAGAGTCAAATGTAAATTGGAATGATTTGTGGACTGATTCACAAGTTCCCGAAGAGGAACCGGAAGAAGAATCGGAACCGGAAGAAGAATCGGAACCGGATGAAGAAATAGAACCGGTGGGGGAAATAATAAAACGGTTAAGTAAAAGAAAATCCTCAACCAACCGACCAAAGTTAATTATGGTCAATGGTGTTTCCGCCAAGGAAGCAAAATATTGGGAGGATTACCAATTCTCCGATGAATCGGATTTCGACGAGAATTCCGATGATGTTATAGAAATTACCCCAACTGAATTTAAAAAGGCAAAAGAAAATAATAATGGAAAGGGCATAAAAATAGAGAAATCTAATTCCAACCCCGATGAACTTTATATGTATCGTCAACCCCCGAAGTCCTTAAGTTGTAACAATGACCCGGGAACCTCTAAACCACCAGGTTTTTCTAAACCAATGTGGACAACGACGGCTCGTATTAGGGGAACATCATATATCCCTAGAAACTTGGCAAAACAAACCAAAACCGAAGAAGAAGAAACGAGCGAGTCGGAATAAGATAGTTGTATTCGCGTGGTGTAATATATGGAATATAATGTTCTTATGCTTTATGATATATGTAAAAATTGCTTGTGTTAATAAGTATTTTTTTTTTTATGAATCTAACTCTTGTCTATTTTACAGTTTAAAAACACAAAATGGATAGACAACCCAATATTTTAAGAGACCTACCCGGAGACATGATTGATGAAATCTTGTCTAGAGTCGGCCAGAATTCTTCGGCACAACTATTTAAGGCGAGATCAGTTTGTAAGACATTCGAAGAACGTTCCAAGAATGTCTTGGTTTATAAGAGACTTTCGTTTGAAAGATGGGGGATATCACATTGGGAAACCCATAAGTTACGATGTGTTTACTTTGACGCATATATTGCGGGGAACCCAAATGCTATTTTACGCAACGGGTTAAGAAATTATTTTGACTCAATATATCCGAATATTGGACTTCGTGATTTAGAAAAAGCGGCTAACATGCAACATAAAGAAGCATGTTATGCTTACGGATTAGTAATGTTCGCTTCTCACCAAAGTGAGAACAAGAACATCGGGCTACAACTATTAAACAAAATGTTTCCACAAGTGACGGAGTCGGTAATTGGGGTAAGAAATGAGGTTTTTAGATTATTACGGGACTGTTGGACATTACGTAACCCTCGTCCCTTTGATGACGTTACAACACGCTGTCTTATCAACGGCCATAACGGTTATGTTGCACAAGACCAAGGATGGGAAGTAGTCCTAGTAAAACCAGAATGCATGACTTGTTTCTGGACGTATGAATTACGTGTCTTTATTGCCTTTGCTGAACGACTTGTGTACTAGCTAGAATTGTCTTCACAACTATCTTGTATCAAAGTTATTGTGTGCTATATTTCATGCTTTATGTAAAATAAGCGGTATTGTAAGTTTGTAAAATATTGTATAAAAGTTTGAACGCGAAATATTATTATAATCAGTTTTTCATATAGAATTGTAGTAGTTGAATTGTATATTAGCTACTAAGTATGAACTTAACGGGTAGGTACTACCCGAATTTAAACTTATAAAACGCTAATATGAAGAAAAAGCTTTTATAAATGAGTTCATATTATGCTACGAAATACTATTAACTACTCTTAATATTCTGTATGATTAACTTGTTCCATTTAACTATTTTGAAGGAAATGGCACCGACTACTCGACACACCGTGAATATGAATGAAGAGGAATTCCGTACTTTTCTAGCTTCAAACATAGCCGCAGTTCAGGCTGCGCTACATACCAACAATAACATTGGATCTAGCAGTACAGGAAATCGTGTAGGATGCACCTACAAAGAATTCACTGCCTGCAAACCTTTGGAATTTGATGGAACCGAAGGACCGATCGGATTGAAACGGTGGACCGAGAAGGTTGAATCGGTGTTTGCCATAAGTAAGTGTACTGAAGAGGACAAAGTGAAGTACGCTACGCATACCTTCACAGGTTCTGCGTTAACATGGTGGAATACCTATCTAGAGCAAGTGGGACAAGATGATGCGTACGCACTACCGTGGTCAGCATTCAAGCACTTGATGAACGAGAAGTACCGTCCCAGAACCGAGGTCAATAAGCTCAAGACAGAACTTAGAGGGTTACGAACCCAAGGATTTGATATTACCACGTACGAAAGACGATTCACAGAATTGTGCCTATTGTGTCCGGGAGCATTCGAAGATGAGGAAGAGAAGATCGACGCGTTTGTGAAAGGATTACCGGAAAGAATCCAAGAAGATATAAGTTCACACGAGCCCGCCTCCATACAACAGGCATGTAGAATGGCTCACAAACTAGTGAACCAGATTGAAGAAAGAATTAAAGAACAGACTGCTGAAGAGGCCAATGTGAAGCAAGTCAAAAGAAAGTGGGAGGAAAACGGTGATAAGAATCACCAATACAACAACAACAGCAATTACAACAATAATCGCAACAATTATTCCAACAATCGCAACATCAATCGCAACTACAACAAACGGCCCAACAACAACAACAACAACAACAACAGCAACTACAACAATCATCCCAACAACAATAATAACCGCAACAACAACAACAATCAGAAGCAACTATGCCAAAGGTGTGAAAAGAATCACTCGGGGTTCTGCACCAAATTTTGCAACAAGTGTAAAAGAAATGGTCATAGCGCGGCGAAGTGTGAGGTCTACGGACCAGGGGTTAATATAACGAAAGGAACAAATGGTGTCGGAATGAGTAATGGCGGAGCAAGTAGTGTCGGAGCAAGTTATGCCAATGTAGTTTGTTATAAATGTGGAAAACCAGGCCACATTATTAGAAATTGCCCGAACCAGGAGAACACGAATGGACAAGGCCGTGGAAGAGTTTTCAATATTAATGCGGTAGAGGCACAGGAAGACCCGGAGCTTGTTACGGGTACGTTTCTTATTGACAATAAATCTGCTTACGTTTTATTTGATTCGGGTGCGGATAGAAGCTATATGAGTAGAGATTTTTGTGCTAAATTAAGTTGTCCATTGACGCCTTTGGATAGTAAATTTTTACTCGAATTAGCAAATGGTAAATTAATTTCAGCAGATAATATATGTCGGAATCGAGAAATTAAACTGGTTAGCGAAACATTTAAGATTGATTTGATACCAGTAGAGTTAGGGAGTTTTGATGTGATAATCGGTATGGACTGGTTGAAAGAAGTGAAAGCGGAGATCGTTTGTTACAAAAATGCAATTCGCATTATACGAGAAAAAGGAAAACCCTTAATGGTGTACGGAGAAAAGGGCAACACGAAGCTACATCTTATTAGTAATTTGAAGGCACAAAAACTAATAAGAAAAGGTTGCTATACTGTTCTAGCACACGTCGAGAAAGTACAAACTGAAGAAAAGAGCATCAATGATGTTCCCATTGCAAAAGAATTTCCCGATGTATTTCCGAAAGAATTACCGGGATTACCCCCACATCGATCCGTTGAATTTCAAATAGATCTTGTACCAGGAGCTGCACCAATAGCTCGTGCTCCTTACAGACTCGCACCCAGCGAGATGAAAGAACTACAAAGCCAATTACAAGAACTTTTAGAGCGTGGTTTCATTCGACCAAGCACATCACCGTGGGGAGCTCCTGTTTTGTTTGTCAAGAAGAAAGATGGTACATTCAGGTTGTGTATCGACTACCGAGAGTTGAACAAACTTACCATCAAGAACCGCTACCCACTACCGAGAATCGACGACTTATTTGATCAACTACAAGGCTCGTCTGTTTATTCAAAGATTGACTTACGTTCCGGGTATCATCAAATGCGGGTGAAAGAAGATGATATTCCAAAGACTGCTTTCAGAACACGTTACGGTCATTACGAGTTTATGGTCATGCCGTTTGGTTTAACTAATGCACCAGCTGTGTTCATGGACCTTATGAACCGAGTGTGTGGACCATACCTTGACAAGTTTGTCATTGTTTTCATTGATGACATACTTATTTACTCAAAGAATGACCAAGAACACGGTGAACATTTGAGAAAGGTGTTAGAAGTATTGAGGAAGGAAGAATTGTACGCTAAGTTTTCAAAGTGTGCATTTTGGTTGGAAGAAGTTCAATTCCTCGGTCACATAGTGAACAAAGAAGGTATTAAGGTGGATCCGGCAAAGATAGAAACTGTTGAAAAGTGGGAAACCCCGAAAACTCCGAAACACATACGCCAGTTTTTAGGACTAGCTGGTTACTACAGAAGGTTCATCCAAGACTTTTCCAGAATAGCAAAACCCTTAACTGCATTAACGCATAAAGGGAAGAAATTTGAATGGAATGATGAACAAGAGAAAGCGTTTCAGTTATTGAAGAAAAAGCTAACTACGGCACCTATATTGTCATTGCCTGAAGGGAATGATGATTTTGTGATTTATTGTGACGCATCAAAGCAAGGTCTCGGTTGTGTATTAATGCAACGAACGAAGGTGATTGCTTATGCATCTAGACAATTGAAGATTCACGAACAAAATTATACGACGCATGATTTGGAATTAGGCGCGGTTGTTTTTGCATTAAAGACTTGGAGGCACTACTTATATGGGGTCAAAAGTATTATATATACCGACCACAAAAGTCTTCAACACATATTTAATCAGAAACAACTGAATATGAGGCAGCGTAGGTGGATTGAATTATTGAATGATTACGATTTTGAGATTCGTTACCACCCGGGGAAGGCAAATGTGGTAGCCGATGCCTTGAGCAGGAAGGATAGAGAACCCATTCGAGTAAAATCTATGAATATAATGATTCATAATAACATTACTACTCAAATAAAGGAGGCGCAACAAGGAGTTTTAAAAGAGGGAAATTTAAAGGATGAAATACCCAAAGGATCGGAGAAGCATCTTAATATTCGGGAAGACGGAACTCGGTATAGGGCTGAAAGGATTTGGGTACCAAAATTTGGAGATATGAGAGAAATGGTACTTAGAGAAGCTCATAAAACCAGATACTCAATACATCCTGGAACGGGGAAGATGTACAAGGATCTCAAGAAACATTTTTGGTGGCCGGGTATGAAAGCCGATGTTGCTAAATATGTAGGAGAATGTTTGACGTGTTCTAAGGTCAAAGCTGAGCATCAGAAACCATCAGGTCTACTTCAACAACCCGAAATCCCGGAATGGAAATGGGAAAACATTACCATGGATTTCATCACTAAATTGCCAAGGACTGCAAGTGGTTTTGATACTATTTGGGTAATAGTTGATCGTCTCACCAAATCAGCACACTTTCTACCAATAAGAGAAGATGACAAGATGGAGAAGTTAGCACGACTGTATTTGAAGGAAGTCGTCTCCAGACATGGAATACCAATCTCTATTATCTCTGATAGGGATGGCAGATTTATTTCAAGATTCTGGCAGACATTACAGCAAGCATTAGGAACTCGTCTAGACATGAGTACTGCCTATCATCCACAAACTGATGGGCAGAGCGAAAGGACGATACAAACGCTTGAAGACATGCTACGAGCATGTGTTATTGATTTCGGAAACAGTTGGGATCGACATCTACCGTTAGCAGAATTTTCCTACAACAACAGCTACCATTCAAGCATTGAGATGGCGCCGTTTGAAGCACTTTATGGTAGAAAGTGCAGGTCTCCGATTTGTTGGAGTGAGGTGGGGGATAGACAGATTACGGGTCCGGAGATTATACAAGAAACTACCGAGAAGATCATCCAAATTCAACAACGGTTGAAAACCGCCCAAAGTCGACAAAAGAGCTACGCTGACATTAAAAGAAAAGATATAGAATTTGAAATTGGAGAGATGGTCATGCTTAAAGTTTCACCTTGGAAAGGCGTTGTTCGATTTGGTAAACGAGGGAAATTAAATCCAAGGTATATTGGACCATTCAAGATTATTGATCGTGTCGGACCAGTAGCTTACCGACTTGAGTTACCTCAACAACTCGCGGCTGTACATAACACTTTCCACGTCTCGAATTTGAAGAAATGTTTTGCTAAAGAAGATCTCACTATTCCGTTAGATGAAATCCAAATCAACGAAAAACTCCAATTCATCGAAGAACCCGTCGAAATAATGGATCGTGAGGTTAAAAGACTTAAGCAAAACAAGATACCAATTGTTAAGGTTCGATGGAATGCTCGTAGAGGACCCGAGTTCACCTGGGAGCGTGAAGATCAGATGAAGAAGAAATACCCGCATCTATTTCCAGAAGATTCGTCAACACCTTCAACAGCTTAAAATTTCGGGACGAAATTTATTTAACGGGTAGGTACTGTAGTGACCCGAACTTTTCCATGTTTATATATATTAATTGAGATTGATGTTTACATGATTAAATGTTTCCAACATGTTAAGCAATCAAACTTGTTAAGACTTGATTAATTGAAATAGGTTTCATATAGACAATTGACCACCCAAGTTGACCGGTGATTCACGAACGTTAAAACTTGTAAAAAAAAAAACTATATGATGACATATATATGGTTATATATATAGTTAACATGATATTATGATAATTAAACATATCATTAATTATATTAACAATGAACTACATATGTAAAAACAAGACTACTAACTTAATGATTTTGAAACGAGACATATATGTAACGTTTATCGTTGTAACGACATTTAATGTATATATATCATATTAAGAGATATTCGTACATCATAATATCATGATAATATAATAATTTAAAATCTCTTTTGATATTATAAACATTGGGTTAACAACATTTAACAAGATCGTTAACCTAAAGGTTTCAAAACAACACTTACATGTAACGACTAACGATGACTTAACGACTCAGTTAAAATGTATATACATGTAGTGTTTTAATATGTATTTATACACTTTTGAAAGACTTCAATACACTTATCAAAATACTTCTACTTAACAAAAATGCTTACAATTACATTCTCGTTCAGTTTCATCAACAATTCTACTCGTATGCACCCGTATTCGTACTCGTACAATACACAGCTTTTAGATGTATGTACTATTGGTATATACACTCCAATGATCAGCTCTTAGCAGCCCATGTGAGTCACCTAACACATGTGGGAACCATCATTTGGCAACTAGCATGAAATATCTCATAAGATTACAAAAATATGAGTAATCATTCATGACTTATTTACATGAAAACAAAATTACATATCCTTTATATCTAATCCATACACCAACGACCAAAAACACCTACAAACACTTTCATTCTTCAATTTTCTTCATCTAATTGAACTCTCTCAAGTTCTATCTTCAAGTTCTAAGTGTTCTTCATAAATTCCAAAAGTTCTAGTTTCATAAAATCAAGAATACTTTCAAGTTTGCTAGCTCACTTCCAATCTTGTAAGGTGATCATCCAACCTCAAGAAATCTTTGTTTCTTACAGTAGGTTATCATTCTAATACAAGGTAATAATCATATTTAAACTTTGGTTCAATTTCTATAACTATAACAATCTTATTTCAAGTGATGATCTTACTTGAACTTGTTTTCGTGTCATGATTTTGCTTCAAGAACTTTGAGCCATCCAAGGATCCATTGAAGCTAGATCCATTTTTCTCTTTTCCAGTAGGTTCATCCAAGGAACTTAAGGTAGTAATGATGTTCATAACATCATTCGATTCATACATATAAAGCTATCTTATTCGAAGGTTTAAACTTGTAATCACTAGAACATAGTTTAGTTAATTCTAAACTTGTTCGCAAACAAAAGTTAATCCTTCTAACTTGACTTTTAAAATCAACTAAACACATGTTCTATATCTATATGATATGCTAACTTAATGATTTAAAACCTGGAAACACGAAAAACACCGTAAAACCGGATTTACGCCGTCGTAGTAACACCGCGGGCTGTTTTGGGTTAGTTAATTAAAAACTATGATAAACTTTGATTTAAAAGTTTTTATTCTGAGAAAATTATTTTTATTATGAACATGAAACTATATCCAAAAATTATGGTTAAACTCAAAGTGGAAGTATGTTTTCTAAAATGGTCATCTAGACGTCGTTCTTTCGACTGAAATGACTACCTTTACAAAAACGACTTGTAACTTATTTTTCCGACTAGAAACCTATACTTTTTTTGTTTAGATTCATAAAATAGAGTTCAATATGAAACCATAGCAATTTGATTCACTCAAAACGGATTTAAAATGAAGAAGTTATGGGTAAAACAAGATTGGATAATTTTTCTCATTTTAGCTACGTGAAAACTGGTAACAAATCTATTCCAACCATAACTTAATCAACTTGTATTATATATTATGTAATCTTGAGATACCATAGACACGTATACAATGTTTCGACCTATCATGTCGACACATCTATATATATTTCGGAACAACCATAGACACTCTATATGTGAATGTTGGAGTTAGCTATACAGGGTTGAGGTTGATTCCAAAATATATATAGTTTGAGTTGTGATCAATACTGAGATACGTATACACTGGGTCGTGGATTGATTCAAGATAATATTTATCGATTTATTTCTGTACATCTAACTGTGGACAACTAGTTGTAGGTTACTTACGAGGACAGCTGACTTAATAAACTTAAAACATCAAAATATATTAAAAGTGTTGTAAATATATTTTGAACATACTTTGATATATATGTATATATTGTTATAGGTTCGTGAATCAACCAGTGGCCAAGTCTTACTTCCCGACGAAGTAAAAATCTGTGAAAGTGAGTTATAGTCCCACTTTTAAAATCTAATATTTTTGGGATGAGAATACATGCAGGTTTTATAAATGATTTACAAAATAGACACAAGTACGTGAAACTACATTCTATGGTTGAATTATCGAAATCGAATATGCCCCTTTTTATTAAGTCTGGTAATCTAAGAATTAGGGAACAGACACCCTAATTGACGCGAATCCTAAAGATAGATCTATTGGGCCTAACAAACCCCATCCAAAGTACCGGATGCTTTAGTACTTCGAAATTTATATCATATCCGAAGGGTGTCCCGGAATGATGGGGATATTCTTATATATGCATCTTGTTATTGTCGGTTACCAGGTGTTCACCATATGAATGATTTTTATCTCTATGTATGGGATGTGTATTGAAATATGAAATCTTGTGGTCTATTGTTACGATTTGATATATATAGGTTAAACCTATAACTCACCAACATTTTTGTTGACGTTTTAAGCATGTTTATTCTCAGGTGATTATTAAGAGCTTCCGCTGTCGCATACTTAAATAAGGACAAGATTTGGAGTCCATGCTTGTATGATATTGTGTAAAAACTGCATTCAAGAAACTTATTTTGTTGTAACATATTTGTATTGTAAACCATTATGTAATGGTCGTGTGTAAACAGGATATTTTAGATTATCATTATTTGATAATCTACGTAAAGCTTTTTAAACCTTTATTGATGAAATAAAGGTTATGGTTTGTTTAAAAATGAATGCAGTCTTTGAAAAACGTCTCATATAGAGGTCAAAACCTCGCAACGAAATCAATTAATATGGAACGTTTTTAATCAATAAGAACGGGACATTTTACTATGCGTAGAGGATGATAAGAGCAATCGATTTCGTGTTGAATGCAAAAGTTAATAAGCAAAATTGGATGGTGGATTGGGGATGGTGATGGTCGACGTTAGCAAGAGAGGGAGGAGGGAGAGCTGCATTTATTTTTTTTAATCTAATTAGGTTTAAGGATTGTTGTGGTATTATATTTACTAGTTAATTACAATTTAGACTCTAAACTCCCAAAAGGTACATATAAGTCCCCAAGTTAATCAAAAATAAAAATAAAATGGGGGAGTAGAGTGGGTTACGGCCGAATGGGGCCCATGGGGTATCCTCGGGCTCGTGTTTTGCAATTCCGTGTAATCGTGGTCCGTTTTAAGTGTCGTTTAATCGTACCGAAAGCCCGGAACGCTAACCCGATCGTTAAACGCAACCAATCGTTTAATTTATTAAAAACCCAATAAATTAAATATTTTAAAAAGTTAATAATTAATAAAATTATTATTAAAATAAACCCGAGTGTTTCGTTGCTCAAAAAGCTATTATTAAAATCGTATCGTTTTTATCGTATTTCATTATCCGAAATATTTATTTGAATTAATATCAACCCATATTAATTATTGAAACCCTCCGAAGATCAAGTACGCATTTAATACACGTAAACGCATAAAATTTAAATAATCGCCGTTAAATAAACTAACGGAAGGTTAACGGAAGTAACGGAAAAATCAGGGTTGTTACAATTGTCCCTACAATGAAACTGTTAAGATGGAGTGGGAACTCCAAAATTAGAAGCTAGTGGGTACTAATTTAGCCTGTTACAACAAGAGATTCTTTGAGCTCGCTCTCATGTGTCCGCATATGGTTACTCCCGAACGCCGCAAGATCACTCTGTATGCGAAGGGATTGACCGAGAATATTCAAAGCGGTGTGACCACTTCGAAGCCGAGAACTATACAAGAGGCTGTTGAGATGGCTGGTGAGTTGATGGATCAAGTTGAACAGCGAGGGAAGACTCCTCCCTCAACTGAGTCTAAAAATTATGATAACAGGAGGAAATGGAACAACAACAATAACTCAGGGAAGAATTTCAATCAGCAGCGCTTTAAGAAACAAGATACTACTAAGGGCAACACTGCAACTCTGAATAGTAGTTTTGGCTATAAGGGAAGATTTCCGTTATATGCAAAGTGTAATAGACACCATCCGGGAGAGTGTTTGAAGAAGTGTGATAAGTGTAAAAGGAGTGGACATGTGGCTGCAAAATGTAAAGCTGGTTCGAATATGTGCTATGGGTGCGGAAAAGAAGGTCATTTCGGGAAGGATTGCCCAACTGCTAGTAAGACTACTGAACTTGCAAGAGGAAGAGCTTTCAACATTAACTCTAATGAAGTTCGTGATGATCCCAAGCTAGTCACGGGTACGTTTCTACTCAATAATCAACATGTTTATGTACTTTTCGATTCTGGAGCTGATAAAAGCTTCGTATCTAGAGATTTTTGCCATAGACTTAAGAATCCTGTATCGTCATTAGAAAACTTATACTCTATAGAACTAGGGAATGGTAATCTAATGAGTGCTGATAAGGTTTACCGTGATTGTACTTTGACTTTGGCTGGATCATCATTTAAGATATATGTGATACCGATTAAGCTAGAAAGTTTCGACCTTGTGGTTGGAATAGACTGGCTAGCCGAGAATAGAGCTGACATTGTTTTTCATCAGAAAGCGATTCACATTCCTGTTATCGAAGGTGAACCTCTAATGGTGTATGGAGAGCGAAGCAATACGCCGTTACATTTTATTAACTGTTTGAAGGCGCAAAAACACATAAGAAAGGGTTGTCTTACTATGCTGGTTCACATGAGCAAAACTGAATCTGAAGGCAAGAAACTCGAAGTTGTGCCCATTGTTAGAGAATTTCCCGATGTTTTTCCAGATGAGTTACCCGGATTACCACCGCTTAGAGATGTAGAGTTCCAGATTGATTTAGTGCCCGGAGCAGCACCAGTAGCGCGTGCACCATATAGACTTGCACCACCAGAATTGTAAGAGTTGTCTAGTCAATTGCAAGAGCTGCTAGATAAAGGATTCATTCGACCGAGTTCTTCGCCATGGGGAGCTCCTGTACTGTTTGTGAAGAAGAAGGATGAATCTATGAGACTCTGTATCGATTACAGGGAGTTGAATAAGTTAACTATCAAGAATAGATATCCGTTGCCGAGAATTGATGATTTGTTTGATCAATTGCAAGGATCAGCATGTTACTCTAAGATTGATCTGAGGTCAAGTTACCATCAGATGAGAGTAAAAGAGGCAGATATACTGAAGACATCATTTAGAACATGCTATGGGCATCATGAGTTCACAGTAATGCCGTTTGGATTGACGAACGCACCGGGTGTGTTCATGAATCTCATGAATCGCGTGTGTAAGCCGAATCTGGACAAGTTTGTTATTGTGTTTATCGATGATATTCTGGTATACTCCAAGAATGAGGAACAACATGAGCAACATCTCCGTTTATTACTAGAGATGCTTAGAAAGGAGCAGTTGTACGCGAAATTTTCGAAGTGTGACTTTTGGCTACAAGAAGTGCAATTTTTGGGTCATATTGTAGGTGTCAATGGTATCCAAGTTGATCCTGCGAAGATAGAAATGGTTAAGAAATGGGAGACTCCTAAGTCGCCAACGCAGATACGAAAATTCTTAGGTCTCGCCGGTTATTATAGAAGATTCATTCAGGGATTTTCTACTATTGCCCGACCATTAATAGTGTAACAACCCAACCCGTAATCCATATGATAAAATTTTTTTTTATACAACACAATTACACGCCAAATAAATATGTAACCCATTTCATGAGTTCCATTTAAAACGCACAACAATTAATTGTTTACAAAAGGCACGAGGGCCACGAATAAAGTTTAGTACAAGTTTGACCCAATACAAATGATAGTTTACGATCCAAATGACACTTCGAGCATGGTTTGGGACTAAACTACCCAAAACATTAGGCCAACATCAAATATCCAACAAAGCATCATCACGGGACACCTAATGTCCGATAACCCCTTGCCCTTAACTGTGCCTGCATCTAAAAAGATAAACAACGAGAGGGTAAGCTAACGCTCAGTGAATGCAATAATCATACACATACATATATAATCTACTTACATACAATCACATACACAATTACCTCACACACGCTAGCAATTTAAAAGACATACCAACGCAAGGCATAACGCTAAATCTCCAAGACCACAAGCTAGCACAACGAAAACATATATAACTCGAATAATGTGAAAAACACCACACAACAAACACATAGCCATGGTTAACCAATAGTACACGGAATGGTACTTCGAATTTCCCATTGGTGTTCCCAACAACCGTTAGTGCACAACAAATTATAACACTAACCCCGGAGTGGTATCGATCACCCGAACTTTAAACCCACCCGTCACGTGTAATGTGGTATCGAACGCCCGAACTTTAAACCCACACTACATGCCCACACATATATATGACATGGCATCGAACGCCCGAACTTAAATCCATATCATATATTGACCCGATGTGGTATCGACCGCCCGAACTTAAACCCACATCGAATCTCGTACAAGTAAATACATTATATACACATATGCATAATCATTTCACTCACCTCAAGACTCTTGTGGAAGCTAACCGAGCTTGCAAACCTTCAATGTAACGTACCTATTACATTATGCATTTTATTAACATACAATCTAGTTGAATTAAATACCAACTTCTAACCCTTGAGCATTTAATGACCCGATTGCATTAAATGACTCAACTACACCAAAACCGCCCATTAATGGTCACGCCTCGTCATAGATCACTTAAGGCTAGTGATTAGGGTCTATTAACATCAACTAACATAAACTTGGTGTATTTCATAACCATTTCACCCGATTAGGTCAACTAGTGCTCTTTTGACTCTTTGACTCACAAACCAAGTCAAACTTACACATTAAAATTCTTTCATCCTTTTAAAAGTGCACTAGTGACTAACCACATCACTTAGCACTTACAACCTCAAATCACAAGACCAAACTCTAGATAATAGCTATTTAGGGTTTCCTTTAACAATCCAACCCAAAATCCACCCATTTAACCCTCAAATGGGTCACACAAGTTCCATATGAACCAAACCCTAGCTTAAACTAAATGAAACTCAAAACATAGAGTTAAGACTTACCAATACAATCACAACGTAGCTAGAGACGTAGGGAACAACTTTAAAACTCGGACTTGGGTGGGATTTGGTCTTCTTCTTCTTCTTCAAGTGAGCTCTCTCTCACTAAACCTTAACTCTCTCTCTAGGATTTAATTGGTGAAGGTGAAGATGTGATAAATGAGGATTGGGTAAGGTTGAATCAGCTTTAAACTCCCCAAAACTGGCCACAAGTGAAAGGACTATTATACCCCCAAAAGATGCCATTTAAACTGGCTAAAAAAGTCATTTCAGCGACATTTGTCGCGTTTCACGACACTTCGTCGCGTTTCGCGACACAAGGACGCGATAAACAGCACTCAAATGCGAAAAAGTGGTCAGAAATCACCATCAGAATTTGTCTCATTTCAAGCATGTTTGTCACGGAACGCGACACACCAGAACGCAACAAACTGCACTCAAACTCGACAGATTACCTGATGTACTCTAATTTCACTTTTAAAACATCCCAAAGTCAAACGTGGTCAAAGCATTACATCCAAACTATTAAATAATCATTCTTGGACTTCAAATGATGCACCGAGCGTCATGTTTAGATAAACGGGGTGTTACAACTCTCCCCCACTTGAATCGGAGCGCGTCCTCGCGATCCTAGCCGCGTGACAAGCTGGAAGATACACCAATACAAATTCTTCGGGTTCCCATGTAAACTCAGAACCTTTACTACGACTCCATTGACCTTTAAAAGTTCTCACCTCTTTATTTCTCAACCTCTTTACCTTTTCATCGAGTATAGAAATCGGCTTCTCAACATACTCTAATTTGTTGTTTAATTCAATCTCGTCTAACGGCACCCATGAAGAATCATCCGCAAGACACTTACGGAGATGGGAAACATGGAATGTATTATGGATCCCCTCAAGCTCTTCGGGTAATTCCAAACAATACGCAACTTCACCAACACGAGCTAAAATCTTAAACGGTCTAATAAACCGAGGAGCTAACTTTCCCCGTTTTCGAAACCGAATGATACCCTTCAATGGCGAAACCTTAAGCATCACCATATCGCCTTCTTCAAATTTGATCGATCGCCTACGTTTATCGACGTAAGACTTTTGTCTATCTTCCGCCGCCTTTAAACGAGCCCGAATCATATCGATTTTGCTATTTGTCTCCAATACCAAGTCGGTGCTCCCGACTTCCCTTTGACCCACTTCACCCCAACAAATCGGGGTTCGACACCTCCTACCGTATAACATCTCATATGGTGGCATTCCAATACTAGAGTGAAAACTATTATTGTACGAGAATTCCACCAATGCCAAATGTTCGTCCCAACTACCGCCAAAATCAATAATACACGCACGTAACATATCCTCTAATGTTTGATTCGTACGTTCGGTTTGACCATCCGTTTGAGGATGATACGCCGTACTCATATTCACCCTCGTACCCATGTCTTCATGAAACTTCTTCCAAAATCGAGAAGTAAAACGCGTGTCCCGATCCGAAACAATAGACGCTGGAACGCCATGTCTCGATATCACCTCTTTAATGAACATCTTCGCGAGTGCCTCCGACGAAATTGCTTCTTTAATAGGAAGAAACAACGCACTCTTCGTCAATCTATCGACAATCACCCAAATAGTGTCAAATTGGGTTCTTGCCATTTTCGGCAACTTGGTAATAAAATCCATGGTAATATGCTCCCACTTCCACATAGGAATTTCTAGTGGTTGCAACTTACCATACGGCTTTTGGTGTTCGGCTTTAACTTGCAAACACATGACGCATTGCTCAACATACTTAACAACGTCGCGTTTCATGCCCGGCCACCAATAACCTTTCTTCAAATCAAGGTACATCTTTGTTGCACCCGGATGAATAGAATATTTAGACTTATGCGCTTCATTAAGAAGCACCTTTCGGAAATCACCCATCTTAGGCACCCACACTCTTTCTTGAAAAGACAATAAACCACACGAACCCATCGTAATGAATTCCGATTGCCCCACAATTCGTTCCGCATGCTTGTTCTGAACGTAAGCCTCTATTTGAATCACACCAAGTTTTTCAAGAAAATCGTTAGTAATAATCATACGTAACAATCCCAATCGTAACGTCGGGTGGTGACTCTTTCGGCTTAACGCATCCGCGACCACATTCGCTTTGCCCGGATGATAAAGTAGTTCACAATCATAATCCTTCACCACATCCATCCATCTACGTTGACGATAATTCAAATCCCGTTGATCAAAAAGATGTTTCAAACTTTTGTGATCCGAATAAATAATATATTTGACACCATACAAGTAATGGCGCCAAATTTTCAAAGCATAGACCACCGCCGCTAATTCGAGATCATGAGTCGGGTATCTCTTTTCATGTTCCTTTAATTGGCGAGAGGTGTAAGCGATGACTTTACCTCGTTGCATTAGAACACACCCGAGCCCATTCAAAGAAGCATCACAATAGACCGTCATATCATCTACACCTTTCAGCAATACTAAGACCGGAGCTTTACACAATTTCTCCTTCAACAATTGAAAAGTGATTTCTTACTCGTTCTCCTAATTGAATCTCGTATTCTTCCTTGTCAACTTAGTTAATGGCGAAGCAATCTTGGAAAAGTCTTGGATAAACCGACGATAATAACCGGCCAATCCGAGAAAACTTCAGATTTCCGTAGGCGTAGTCGGTTGTCCCCAACTCTTCACCGTTTCTATCTTCCCCGGATTTACTTGAATACCATCCTTGTTCACAATATGGCCAAGGAATTGAACCTCCCTTAGGCAAAATTCACATTTTGAGAATTTAGCATACAACTTCTCTTTTCTCAACGTCTTCAACACTTCGCGCAAATGGTGTTCATGTTCCTTCATACTCCTAGAATATACAAGAATATCGTTAATGAACACAATTACCGACTTCTCCAACATAGGCTGGCACACTCGGTTCATAAGATCCATGAATGCCGCCGGTGCATTCGTAAGACCAAAAGGCATAACCACAAATTCAAAATGCCCATAACGAGTACGAAAGGCCGTTTTCTCGATATCTTCCTCACGGACCCGCATTTGATGATAGCTTGACCGTAGGTCAATTTTTAAGAAATACGTCGCACCTTGGAGTTGGTCAAACAAATCGTCAATCCTAGGCAATGGATAACGATTCTTGATCGTCACCTTGTTCAACTCCCGATAGTCGATACACATCCGCATACTACCATCTTTCTTCTTTACGAACAAGATCGGAGCACCCCATGGTGAAGCACTCGGTCGAATAAAACCCTTCTCAAGTAACTCCTGGATTTGATTCAACAATTCTTGCATTTCCGTCGGTGCTAAACGATAAGGAGTTTTAGCAATGGAACTAGCTCCCGGAACCAACTCAATGCGAAATTCGACTTGTCTTTCCGTCGGAACACCCGGTAACTCATCCGAAAAAACATCTTCAAACTCACTTACCACCGGAATTTCACGAATGGGTGGTGGCTCATCACGAGTATCAACAACATGGGCAAGAAAAGCCATGCCACCACTAACAAGGAAACAACGTGCCCGTGCAAAAGTGCATCCCGGTACAAGTCTTCTTCGTTTATCACCATGAATAATTAACTCTCCCCCACTTGGGGTCTTCACACGAATAGATTTTTCATGGCACGCAATATCGGCTCTATTATGATCGAGCCAATCCATACCAACCACGATATCAAAATCACCCAACGTCATCGGAATGAGATCAATATTAAAGTTCTCAGAACCAAACACAACATTACAATTTTTACACACATTAACCACTAGCACCGTCTTGCCATCCGCTATTTCGACTTCTACCGGACGACTTAACTTAGCTAACGGTTTATTAAGTTTAGGCACAAATTTTGGAGACACAAACGATAAATTTGCACCGCTATCAAATAGAATCCTTGCCGGATTAGAGTTAACCATGAAAGTACCTAAAATGACCTCATTGGATTGCTTGGCTTCGTCATTGGTCATCAAATAATTACGTCCCCTAGCCGACCCCGCCGCCTTCTCCATTCTCTTAACTTGATCATTTCGGAGTTCGGGGCACTCCGACTTTCGGTGCCCTTCTTGTTGACAATTGAAACATGTGATCACATTAGTACGCGGTTTTGGGCAATCACGAGAGTAGTGACCTTTCTGCCCACAATTGAAACAAGTGACCATGTGACCACTAGAAGCACCCTTCTTCACGCTACCGACACTTTCGGAAGCTCCCTTACTCTTCTTGTTCAAAAAATTAGAAGCTTCAAACTTTTGTTTACTTAGCGCATAACTAACCGGACTCGAAGCTTGCACTTCAAACCCCTTCGCCACCGCCAAAAGCTTAGCAAAGGTCTCAACATGACCAATACTAATTTTACCCTTCAAATAATCTCTAAGGGTTGCATGAAAGTCTTCCATTAACAATTGATCATTCCCCACATACTCGGGGCAAAAACGCGCCTTAGCGAGAAAGTTGGTTTTAAGAGTGTTTAGGTCCAAAGACCCTTGATGCATGTTCCTTAACTCGTTGCGCAATTTGGAAAGATTCGCTTGCGTACGATATTCAAGGAAAAACTCCTTCTTGAAATCCGCCCAAGATAACCCTACAAAAGCCGCATCACCCACCATATCAATCTTGCCATCGAGCCAATCTTTAGCATGGCCCCTTAACAAACTAGTAGCAAGCCTTGTTTTCTTTTCAAGAGGGCACTCGGTCGTGCGAAAACAACCTTCAACATCGGAAATCCAAGTCGCACTCTTCATGGGGTCGGGATCCCCGTGAAAATAAGGAGGCTTAGTCGCCAAGAAGTTCTTATAGCTAAACTCCAACTCGCCCACATTTTGAGGTTTAGGAAACCTCCTTTCAACTTCTTCTTTAACGGCATTGGTCATCCGTTCTTGAATCATATCGACAATTTGTTCCGAAACCGACTCTTCGAATATTTGTTTAACCCTTCGTGAGAAAACCGAAACATAGTTTTCTAAAGCGGCTTCTATCTTGGTAGTCATCTCATCTTCCTCCACATGAGAGGGACCACCATTGCTATTCGTATGCATTCCGTTTCTCGTCTTCATTCTAAAGATTAAAAATGGATTAGACATCACCAACAATTTAATACACATATATACCTTTGCATATTATCGCACACACACCACATCTTGCTCGATACTTGTCGCACATCCTTGCTTGACTTGACTTGCAACCGTAATAGTGGTCGCGACTCACTATTACGCTCACATGTCGTGCCATGCTCAAACGTATCACAACCATCTTGCTCGATGTTCAAAACAATAACACACGGTTAGTAACATCATAACATAGCATAGTTGTCCACTTATGCATCAAAGAACTAATCAAACCCCGTATTGACCCGTAATCCTACAAGTCCCGCATATAATTCCTCAACACAAAAGTCTAAGTCTAGGCGCCTATCTCAAGTCACCTAAATCCCTTAGACCATGCTCTGATACCACTTGTAACAACCCAACCCGTAATCCATACGATAAATTTTTTTTATACAACAGAATTACACGCCAAATAAATATGTAACCCATTTCACGAGTTCCATTTAAAACGCACAACAATTAATTGTTTACAAAAGACACGAGGGCCATGAATAAAGTTTAGTACAAGTTTAACCCATTACAAATGATAGTTTACAATCCAAACGACACTTCGAGCGTGGTTTGGGACTAAACTACCCAAAACGTTAGGCCAACATCAAAACTCCAACAAAGCATCATCACGGGACACCTAATGTCCGATAACCCCCTTGCCCTTAACTGCGCCTGCATCTAAAAAGATAAACAACGAGAGGGTAAGCTAACGCTCAGTGAATGCAATAATTATACACATACATATATAATCTACTTACATGCAATCACATACACAATTACCTCATATACGCTAGCAATTTAAAAGACATACCAACGCAAGGCATAACGCTAAATCTCCAAGACCACAAGCTAGCACAACGAAAACATATATAACTCGAATAATGTGAAAAACACCACACAACAAACACATAGCCATGGTTAACCAATAGTACACAGAATGGTACTTCGAATTTCCCATTGGTGTTCCCAACAACCGTTAGTGCACAACAAATTATAACACTAACCCCGGAGTGGTATCGATCACCCGAACTTTAAACCCACCCTTCACGTGTAATGTGGTATCGAACGCCGGAACTTTAAACCCACACTACATGCCCACACACATATATGACATGGCATCGAATGCCCGAACTTAAATCCATATCATATATTGACCCGATGTGGTATCGACCGCCCGAACTTAAACCCACATTAAATCTCGTACAAGTAAATACATTATATACACATATACATAATCATTCCACTCACCTCAAGACTCTTGTGGAAGCTAACCGAGCTTGCAAACCTTCAATGTAATGTACCTATTACATTATGCATTTTATTAACATACAATCTATTTGAATTAAATGCCAACTTCTAACCCTTGAGCATTTAATAACCCGATTGCATTAAATGACTCAACTACACCAAAACCGCCCATTAATGGTCACGCCTCGTCATAGATCACTTAAGGCTAGTGATTAGGGTCTATTAACATCAACTAACATAAACTTGGTGTATTTCATAACCATTTCACCCGATTAGGTCAACTAGTGTTCTTTTGACTCTTTGACTCACAAACCAAGTCAAACTTACACATTAAAATTCTTTCATCCTTTTAAAAGTGCATTAGTGACTAACCACATCACTTAGCACTTACAACCTCAAATCACAAGACCAAACCCTAGATAATAGCTATTTAGGGTTTCCTTTAACAATCCAACCCAAAATCCACCCATTTAACCCTCAAATGGGTCACACAAGTTCCATATGAACCAAACCCTAGCTTAAACTAAATGAAACTCAAAACATAGAGTTAAGACTTACCAATACAATCACAACGTAGCTAGAGACGTAGGGAACAACTTTAAAACTCGGACTTAGGTGGGATTTGGTCTTCTTCTTCTTCAAGTGAGCTCTCTCTCACTAAACCTTAACTCTCTCTCTAGGATTTAATTGGTGAAGGTGAAGATGTGATAAATGAGGATTGGGTAAGGTTGAATCAGCTTTAAACTCCCCAAAACTGGCCACAAGTGAAAGGACTATTATACCCCCAAAAGATGCCATTTAAAATGGCTAAAAAAGTCATTTCAGCGACATTTGTCGCGTTTCGCGACACCAGGACGCGATAAACAGCACTCAAACGCGACAAAGTGGTCAGAAATCACCATCAGAACTTGTCTCGTTTCAAGCATGTTTGTCACGGAACGCGACACACCAGAACGCAACAAACTGCACTCAAACTCGACAGATTACCTGATGTACTCCAATTTCACTTTTAAAACATCCCAAAGTCAAACGTGGTCAAAGCATTACATCCAAACTATTAAATAATCATTCTTGGACTTCAAATGATGCCCCGAGCATCATGTTTAGATAAACGGGGTGTTACAAATAGCATTGACTCACAAAGGTAAGAAGTATGAATGGACAGAGTTGCATGAAGCTGCATTTCAGTTGTTAAAAGAGAAATTAACAACTGCATCGATTTTGTCTTTGCCCGAAGGAACCGAGGGTTTCGTGGTTTACTGCAACGCTTCACGGCAGGGTTTTGGTTGCGTGTTGATGCAACGTAAGAAAGTGATTACGTACGGATCCCGACAACTGAAGATACATGAGCTGAATTACACTATGCATGATTTAGAACTTGGTGCTGTGGTCTTTGCACTGAAGATGTGGAGACACTATCTGTATGGTACTAAGTTTACAGTTTTCACGAATCACAAGAGTTTGCAGCATATTTTCGATCAGAAACACCTTAATATGAGACAGAGACATTGGATCAAACTATTAAACGACTATGACTGCGACGTTTTCTATCATCCTGGCAAGGCTAATGTAGTGGCAGATGCCTTGAGTAGGAAGGAAAAGGTTAAGCCTATTCGAGTTAGAGCGTTGAATATGACTGTTAGAAGGAACCTTAATTCTCAGATACACGATGCACGGCTAAAGGAGTTGAAAGAAGAAAATGTTGCTACTGAGTTACTTCGAGGAATCGATAAGAAGTTTGTTATTAGAGAAGATGGAACCCAATATTTCATCGACAGAATTTGGGTACCGAAGTTTGGAGGATTATGGGAACTAGTGCTAGATGAGGCATACAAGACAAGGCATTCTATTCACCCTGGATCTGACAAGATGTACCAAGATCTTAAGGAACTGTACTGGTGGCCTAACATGAAAGCTGATATTGCTACCTATGTTGGTAAGTGTTTGACTTGTGCTAAAGTCAAGGCGGAGCATCAGAAACCGTCAGGATTGTTGACACAGCCAGAGATTCCCCAATGGAAGTGGGAAAATATTACTATGGATTTTATCATGAAGTTACCTAAGACTGTGGGAGGTTATGATACTATTTGGGTTATCGTTGAGCGTCTCACAAAGTCTGCTCATTTCCTACCGATTAAGGAAACGAATAAGATGGAGAAGTTGGCACAGATCTACATAAAGGAAGTAGTTTCCCAACATGGAGTGCCGATATCCATTATTTCCGGCAGAGACAGTAGATTTACATCTAGATTCTGGCAAGCTTTGCAAGATGCCATGGGAACCCATTTAGACAAGAGTACAACATACCATCCACAATCTGATGGTCAAAGCGAGAGAACCATCCAGACATCAGAAGACATGTTAAGAGCGTGTGTTATTGACTTTGGAATTGGATGGGATAGACATCTACCATTAGTAGAGTTCTCTTATAACGATAGTTATTACGCAAGTATAAAGGCAGCGCCTTTCGAAGCACTGTATGGCAGAAAGTGCAGATCACCCGTATGTTGGACTGAATTAGGATATAGTCAATTGACTGGTCCTGAGATTGTACACGAAACGACTGAGAAAATCGCGCAGATACAAGAGAGATTGAAAATACCGCGAGATCGTCAAAAAAGTTATGCCGATATTAGAAGGAAAGATTTGGAATTTCAGGTTGGAGACAAAGTTATGCTCAAAGTATCACCCTGGAAGGGTGTAGTGCGCTTTGGCAAAAGAGGAAAGTTAAGTCCGAGATATATTGGACCGTTTGAGATTACCGAAAGAATAGGACCGGTAGCGTATAGACTGAAACTACCGCAAGAACTTAGCGAGATTCACAACACTTTTCATGTTTTTAATTTAAAGAAATGCTTATCAGATGAAAGTTTGGTGATTCCTTTAGACGAAGTACAAGTTGATCCTAAGCTTAATTTCGTTAAAGAACCTGTTGAGATTATGGGTCACGAGGTCAAGCAAATAAAGCAAAGCAGAATTCCGATCGTTAAGGTTAGATGGAATGCCCGTAGAGGACCAGAATTCACATGGGAGCGTGAAGATCAGATGAGACTGAAGTATCCGCAACTGTTTCCCGAGGAGACGACTACGACGAATGAGCCCTAACTTTTCGGGACGAAATTTTTCATAACAGATGGGTAATGTAACAACCCAACTTTTTCCGTTTACTATCGTTACTTGTCCGTTAAGTGTTTAACGGTGTTTACTTAGATTTGTGTGTTTAATACAATTAAATGCATACGTGTTCTTAGAGGATTACTTGAAATTAATATGTTATATTAATTTATGAACTTATTTCGGAAAGTGAAATAACTAGGAAACGTTCGGATCAAGTTAATCGCCTAGAAAGCTTTTCAGTTTACGGAACTCAGAAAAACGACAAAATAATTATTTTTAATAATTATTGACTTTAGGAAAAACTTATTTAATTTATTATTTAATTAATGAATTAAATCCGATGATTTCGTTTCAACGACTAGTTAACGTTCTAGAGACTCGGTACGGTTAACGGCACTCGAAATGAACTACGCGCGTACAAGCAAGTAATCAAAACGAGCCCAATGACCCCCCCAGAAGGACCATCGGCCAAACCCCCCATGAACCCCCCAATTGGACTTAACTTGGGCTACAAGGTCAATTGCTAGTTTAATTAGGCCCTAAACTAGACTATAAATAGAAAATTAGATCACAAACCCTCATTTGTTTCCCCTACTAGTCGGCTTTTGCTCTTTCCCTCCCCCTTTGTTGGCCGTCGACCACCATCACACCACCACCACCTTCACAAGTCAAAATTAGAAGAAACCTCGTGCACGAACGTTTTTCCTAGCTTCATTCTCTACACGTACGTACTAGCAATTCATGTTTTTAAGGTATAATTGCAAACCCTAATTTTATTAATTCAGATTTTAGTTCAATTACATAGTGTAATAAAGTCTAGTGCTCAATTAATGGTGTTTTATGTTATCGTTTATCGTTTAATTGCTCGATTGGTGTTGATTGCATGAAAAAGAATTTTTATTTTAATGATCTGATAAAATTGACATGTGTACTGATTTTGTAAAATGTTTAGATGGATAGAAATCGAAAAGTTATTAATTTTAGACTTTGATTTTGCGTGATTTCGTTATCGTATGCTCAGGATATGCTTAATCAAAGTTTTGACTAGGTTATGCTCGTAATCCGAATTTTCTGACTTGTATGCTTTGTGATTTAGTTAATGAAAAGTGTACTATTGTATTCCTTGCAAAAAACCATGCATGTTAGACTTAAGATTTACGTTAAACGCTTTTGTAATGCTTCCGTTATGTCAAAACGAAGATTCGTGTTGTTAAGTGACCTGAATCTGTTTTCGAATGTGAAAGAAAATTTCTAGAGTGAACTAGAAGTTGATTGAGACCTTTATGTTCTGTAATATGTTAATTTATATGTTACTTTATGTATTTCATTTGTATTCCAACTTGAAAAAACGTGATTTTCCATGAGATATACGCTCATCTAAGTGACATGTCTGTTTGCTATTTAAAACTGGAAGGTCTGTAAAGATTGATTAAACTGTACAAATTGGCTAAAGATATGTCTTTAATTATTTTATCACTAAAATTTTGGGATGTTTTTAGATGACTCCAATTGGCCGTTCGTCAAAATCTATTTTCTATATTTTCTGAGAAATGTTTCAAAACTGACGCGCGTGCTGAAACTGATTTAGTACACCATAACTAGACCCCTTCTGATATCTGACTTTTAAATGTCATATGAGGCTTTGGCTGGACTTTTTGGAATTTATTTTAAGTCTAGTTGTGATCTGGAGTTGGTCATAATTTTATGAGTTATGTGCTATGAGCTATAGTTGTATCTTTCTACGATGTATGTATTTTGAAGGCATGCTTTAAACTGCGAATGTGCAATTTGCTTAACTATGAGCTGTAAAGTGATACTTGACCTAGGTTTGACATGTTGACTATGTTTGCATGACCTACTGATATGTTTGAATTTAGTCAACCACTTTGACCGAGTTGACTTTTGAGTTGACTTTGGTTGACTTTTGTTGACTTGCTTGGACTAGCTGACTTTTACTTACTTGTTGAGTCAGTCTGAGCACTAGGACTTTGTGTACACTACGGGTTGATATAGTATGACATATATGTGTATACTTACGATGACCTATTTGACTAGGTTGTGTTGTTCGGTCGAGATTGTTCGACTACAGTACGTTTTGCTAAGATATTTCAGGTGCTTTTGCTAAGGTGAGTCTACAGTCTCTACTACGTTTTTACAGGGATGAGATACATGCTTTTTAGAAATTTTTTACATATTAGGCACAAGTAACTTAAACATATACATATGAGTTCAGATAAAAAATTCTTTAGCTTGATTATATTATTTAGTTTGTAAGCTCGACTTATAGGGACGGTACCGTTAGGTTTGACAAACCTCACCGCAACATAACTGGTGCTTATTTTGTCGTTACTTGTACACTTGATCGGTGTATGCTTAGATAGGGTAAAAGGAAGACGTGTAGCTCGGCTATCCGCAAAGGTTAAAGCTTTATAATCAAGTGCTCATGATAATGTATACTTTTGTTTTCCAGAAAATCTTGTGGACTAACTTACAAAATGCTTTACTAAACCTATAGATTCACTCGACGTGTTCATTGACGTTTTGCATGTTTTATCTCAGGTTCATAGAGGTAGTGCTTCCGCTAAATAGAAGTTGTCATGATGTCTGCTGCTAGAACTGGACGGTGTCCAGCATATTTTATCGTCTTTATTTCAAGAACAAATACATTTAAACTATTTACTTTTGAGATGTTTTGGGTTCATTTACGATAGTCATTTATGTCAAATACTTTTCAGTTACGTTTTCTTAAATAAATGACTTTGCTTTAATAATTAATGCGAATACTTTTCGGAAACGTCTCATATAGATGGCGTGACCGCTAAACTGTGGGACCAGAGTTAATACGCCGTTAGTGGATTCTGACTGGGTATTACATAAGGAGAGAGTTTATGGAATTGAAAATGACCGAACAAATGTATGTGGACGATGCGATTGATCAATATACTGACAAACTCAGGTTTGCACATCAATGGGTTCCGGATGAGCGAACTAAAATTGATCATTTGTGGAAATGTTATTGTCAGAATATCAAACTTTGGCAATAACTGCCACCACTTTATCTCAAGCTTTTATTATCGCAAAAATGGTTGAGGGTGATATTAAAGCTGCAATTAACCGTAGAAAAGAGAATGTAAGTCTTCAGAAGCAAAGTCAAACAATAAGTTAACCTAGTTCAAAGTTAAAGAAATCTTTTTAGAACAAGATGAAAAGGAAATAGAATCAGAGTGTATCTAAGTCGAAATTTAAAACGTGGTGTGTTCATTGTAGAGCAAGTCATGATGGATATTGTTCTGAAAGAATGTGCCGATGTTACCGATGTGGTTTAATAGGACATGATGTCCAGTCTTGTTCATTTAAGGATAATGTATGTTGGAATTGTCAGAATGAAGTTCATCGATCTGATCAGTGTCCATCTGTGAGAAAGTCATTTTCTGAATCAAGGTCTGGGGCAAGGTCAGGATCAACCGGGGGTTCGACGGGAGGATCATCAGTTTCAGTGATGGGGTAGAAGAGGAAGAAATCCTCTTGAATCTATAAGGTATGTTCTAGATTAATTGTTATATATATAAGTGTACTGTTTGATTGTGAACAACTACTTGCTGTGCTTGTAGTTAGTGGGGATTCACTGAGATTATTTATGATACAGTTACTTCCTCCTTAAGTGCTGAAGTAATTAAAGGTTTAGTGGTTCCAACCACAATGATTGTGACTGGAAGTACTTTTAGTGATTTAGGGAACTTAGTCCCTATGACATGTCTATGTGATATTTATAGATTGTTTCCCCGGCCTTTTGTAATGTGTTTGCTCTGCTGCATGATTATGTGCATGTGAAGTGATTGCTTCTCGCTCTAAAGTAAAATTAGTTGGTGGTTTGATGACTCCTGTTACATAAGTTATGTCTGGAGATACCATTGACATTATTGGGATTTTATTCCCTTTTGATTGGTTGCCATGCCTTAGGTGAGTGCTATGTTCTCTAAGATTGGTTAAATATGATGCACTAGTTATGCTTTCCATGATTCTTGTGATTTGTTGGTTATGTACTGCATGTGACTTTTGGCTATATTCCAGGTAAAGTGGTTACCCTATTTTGATGACTTGTCTATTATGCAACTCTTGCTATGACGTTATGTATGACCTGATAAGACTGCACAGGGCTTATGTGATTTATACTTTTGCTTCGGACTGCCGGGGCAAGCGTAGTGGCCTGTAAGGATTGGAATAGGGTTGTAGTTCCATTGTATATAGATAAAGTACTTAAACCCTGTATATAGTCCCCAGGTGTATGTGATTTATACATTATATAGGATGATTGCCCTACTGTATTGCTTACAATACATGTTTAGATTAAAATGCGTGAGACAGTAGTGAAGCCTTAAGAAATTGTTTTTCTTTCCTTAGACTTGCGTGAATTGTGGCAACCTTTAGAAAGAAATTATGGGTAGTGTTCCCTGGGTAGTCTTTTAAAGGATAGGGAAACCCTTGACCTGAGTGGTGATTGATACCGAGTGTGTATTATTACTGGAAGACGGAGCTAAGTGTTGGATAGTGTTTAGAATTGAGACTAGTGTATCATTAAGTTAGCATGGCATGACTTGATAAATTCCTATGCTTGGATGGTCGTGTTATATGTAGTAAATGATGACTAGATTGGATTTAGTTAGAAATTCATGTGTGAAGAATTCGTGATTATTATATGACTAATGAGACTGATTGACTAGTGTTAAGTAAATTTTTCTATTACCAATGCTTAACTGGAAATTGAGTACTATGATCAATGTGTGAACCATATAGGATTTTCCTTATCGTGTGACTCAGAACGACGATATGATTTAGAAGAATATACTATCGTCTGGCCAACGAAAGTATATTGTGGTAAATCATTAAGAAATTCTGAGAAGCTGAAGGAAATACAGAAGACTCGAATTATGCATGGACAGTGGATTGACTGATGAACAATGAATTATTTGAGCATGAAATGACTAACCTTTGGTAAATTAAAGAGGTATTTTGGGAACATAAATACAGATTTTAGTGAAATAAATGAAATTCAATTGCCCTTGCTTGGAAATTTGAGGAAATTTAATGGTGTAAAGAGTTAAACCTGATGACAATTTGGTGAATTTGATGGTACAAGTGATATACTGACAGAATTTAATCCTTGACTCATAAGTTGATCGTGGAAATTTATGTAAACTAGTGATTAGTTGAACAACGTTTGAAGTAAATGTCATCGTTTTGGACGACGATTGGATGTAAATAAATTGACTATCCTTTGCATTTTTACGGGAACGATGATAGGTTTCAGTATTGATCGTGGTAAGTAAATATGTGTAATTTTCCGATTGATGGTTCGCTGATAATGATTCGACTAATTAAGTAAGTTAGAGTAATTGGGTATAACCGCTTGGACTTAAATGTGAATTAGAAATTAGAGGTATGATGAACCTGTGAGTTTGTGATAATGACTGATCAGATTCCGAGGATGGAATCTTCTTAAGGGGTATAGATTTGTAACACCCTCAAATTAGGCTTAGTAGTAAATGACCTTTTTATCCTTAGTTAATATTAATTTATTAATATTAGTGATTTCAATAATTATGTGTTTATAATTATTGGTGTATGGGATAAATTGCGTTTTGTGACAAGCGTCACAGGACATGTTTTGTTTTGTGAATTGGACCTCATTAGGACCTCCTAATGAAGTACATTGTATTTTAGATAATGGTAAATACCCGTGTGAAATGGGGAGTGGGGTTTCCTCACAATGAAGAAACCCCAAATAGATATATACAATGTACGTTCTTTCCCTTTATTATTTTTAGACACTTAAAACCATAAACAACTCTCTGCTCATCTAATCATAAAATTAAAGTGCCAAGATCAAAGCTTGTGATTTTGTTTATCTAATTCTAATGTTTACAGGGATCAAAACAAGGTAACAATCTCTTAATTTGATGAATTAAATTGGGTTTTAAGTGGGTTTTGTAGAAATGAGTTTTTGATGCTTGAATCTTGTTGATATGTGTTTATTATGCTTATTTGATGTTAGAAATAGTTTATATATGTGTTATGTGGTATTCTTGATGCATTAGATTGGAGTCAAAAAACGCGAAAACAGCAAGCTGGAGCTGTTATACAGCTCCCACACTTTTGACAGCTCAACCACGAGGTTGAGCACGCGTTTGAAGGCTCAAACACATGGTTGAGGGCTCAACCGTACGGTTGAGGGCTCAACCATGCGGTTGAGCACTGGTCAGCTTTTGGTAAAATTGAAAAGAGCATAACTTTTAAACCGTAACTTCGTTTTTGATGAATCAAATATCATTGGAATCGTATTGAAGAGTAATTTTCAATGGTAAACTTTTAAGAAGATGGATCAAACTTTATTTTGGTCAGAAAAAGGGGTTTTAGCGTTTATATCTTGTTTTGTACGCATTTGAATGTCTCTATTGATTAAAATTATGATGTAGACTTATCATATAGTGATTACATGATTGTATGTGTTGATTTAGTGTATGAATTGATGCTTGATGTTGTTCATATTGGGTCAAAACCCGTCTAAATAGTTGTTGCTACTGTTTTTCATCACTCGCACGAGCGAGCATTCACTCGTACGGTTGAGATACTCAACCGTGTGGTGAACTGTGCGAGTGAGTGGTGATGGGAACTTATATTTTGATTGTAATGATACGTATAGTTGAGACGTGACTCGTACGAGTCACTGGTCACTAGTGTGATGAACCGTACGGATCAGGTGATTCATTGTAGGATGTTTGGTCATAGACCAAATGTACGAGTGACTTGCCAACCACACGGTTGAGTGTTCTCAAATGTGCGTGTGCCGGTGTTACTCGTACGGTTGGCATACCACTTGTAATGAAATGCCCCATTCATATCGATTATAAACGTTACATAATAATTGATTTCATTGCGAGGTATTTGATCTCTAAATGATACATTTTACAAACATTGCATTCGTTTTTAAAAGACAAACTTTCATTACATCGAAAGTCGACAGGCATGCATACCATTTCATAATATATCCAAACTATAAATGACTTAATATGTCATTTACTTAATAATAATCTTTATTGAACTCTACGACTTGAATGCAACGTCTTTTGAAATATGCTATGAATGACTCCAAGTAATATCTTTAAATGAGCAAATGCACAGCGGAAGATTTCTTTCAAACCTGAGAATAAACATGCTTTAAAGTGTCAACCAAAAGATTGGTGAGTTCATTAGTTTATCATAATCGATCATTTCCATAATTTTAATAGACCACAAGATTTTCATTTTCATTTCTCATAAATATACATCTCATATCAGGAATTTCGCAAACTGCATAGAGATAAAAATCATTCATATGGTGAACACTTGGTAACCGACATTAACAAGATGCATATAGAATATCCCCAAAACAGAATCCTCTCATCTGTATAATAATAAGTCGAAGTACTAAAGCATCCGTACCTCGGATGGGGTTTGTTAGGCCCATAGATCTATCTTTAGGATTTGCGTCAATTAGGGGCTCGGTTCCCTAATTCTTAGATTACCAGGCTAAAAGGGGCATATTCGGCTTCGATCCATTCAACCATATAATGTAGTTTTGATTACTTGTGTCTATTTCGTAAAACATTTATAAAAACAGCGCATGTATTCTCAGTCCCAAAAATATATATTGCAAAAGCATTTAAAAAGGGAGCAAATGAAACTCACAATACTGTATTTCGTAGCAATTATGTATATGATGGCACTGAACAAGTGCAGGGTTGGCCTCGAATTCACGAACCTATATTAGTATATGTATTTATATGTTGGTCAATATCTGTCTAACAATTTAAGTCAAGTCGTAGTGTATCACAATCCTAATGCTCGAGACCGATAAGTAAAAGTCAACAAAAGTCAGCTTGACCCAAAATGACTTCTAAAATCTATACATGTTTATTATATAACTTAAATATAGTCGTCTTATATATTTAAATATATTTATTAGATTTTATTAAATTAAATAATACAAGTCATTTATTAATAAATAAAAATTTACATTAAAATTTATATATGATAAAAATATACTTTTATATATCTCAAGTAATAAAATTTATACAGTTCACTCAATATCATAAAAATATAGTGGTATGTATTATTAATGTAATTGTATCACATATTTATTTGATAAAATAATATTGATAATAATAATAATGAACAAAAGTTGTATTATTTTGTAATAATAATATTAATTATTTTAATTAATAATAATAATAATAATAATAATAATAATAATAATAATAATAATAATAATAATAATAATAATAATATTAATAATAACATTATTTATGTTTATTAATGATAATAATAATTTTAATAATAAATAATATTATTATAATCATGTTAATGATAATAACAATGATAATAATATTGTTGTTATTAATAATACTAATAATATTCATAAAATGATAATTTTAATGAATACATTTTCTAACAATTATAGTAATCTTAATAATAACGATACTTTTTAATATTAACTGTAATAATAATAATATTTTATATAAAAATAATAATTCTATTCAAAATGATAACTTTTAATAATAATAACACTAAGATATTTTATAATAACAATGATATTTTTATTAAAAATGATAATTTTAATACAAATGATAGTTTTAATATTAATGATACTTTTAATAATAATAATGATAAAAATAATGAAAACGATATTTTTATCTAAATCAATATCTTACAATATTTTAATTTCACCATGATACTTATACTCATTATTTCCTAATCGATTTGTTTAATAGCTTTTAGTCCTCTTTTATATCTCATTCATAATAATGATAATAATAGTAATCATAATAATTAGATGATACAATATTAGTTTTAATGGTAATGATACTAATAATAATAATTATAATAATACTAATGATAATAATAATAATAATAATAATAATAATAATAATAATAATAATAATAATAATAATAATAATAATAATAATAATAATAATAATAATAATAATAATAACAATAATATTAATAATAACCTTAATGATAATAACGATAGAAATAATAATAACAAAAACAATTTTTAATGATAATACTTATATTAATAACAATAACGATAATAATAATAATAATTATTAGATAGTAATAGTAATGACGATAATAACGACGATAGTAATAATAATCATTTTAATAATGATACTAAAATTAACGATAATTCAGTTGGCTATATCTTTTAATTCGTTCATCGAAACCATTCGATATCTAAATGAAAAGTTATTAATTTTTCGCCAGCTTTCCAACGACATGCATATCATATACCTTATCTTAGTAGCATATGTACTAAAGTAATGATTTATCATAAACCATTTAACAACGAAACTAAGCATACAAAACATGCATAATCATATATACTCGAGCACTAGTCAGGGATACACTATTAATATATAAAAGATAAGATATGAATGCTTACATATCAATATTGTGATTCAATATTGCAGGAAAGTACGTAGACGCAACGAAAATGATAAACGTTAGGTTGACCTCACGAGCAATATCCTCGAACAATACCCATAACCTCCATATTTATAACCCATAATTTCCTTAGCTTTATCCCGTTTGAAAACTTATTTTTAAATCGCCTGAACATAACTCCGTCGTAGTATTTTATGTATACTAATAATATCTTAAAATAATACTGAGTAAATATATGTATGTAAATCGACTGAGAGAGTTTAGAGAAATATATTTTCAAATTTCTATGAAATAATGAAACCTATTGAATTCTATTTATAAAGTATGAATTATTAAAGTGAATTATTAAAGTATGAATTATTAAAGTGAATTATTAAAGTATGAATTATTAAAGTGAATTATTAAAGTTAAAGTAAAGTAAAAGTAAAGTAAAGGTGAAGTTAAAGTATAGTAAAAGTATAAAACTATGTACGTATAATACGCGTATAAATATATATAATATTAATTTAAATCGTTATATATATTTAATAAAATAAAATATAAATATCGTTATCTTTATCATACTGGTTAAGTAATGAGTTGTCAAAAGTGGTTCTAGATATTTATAAAAGTTATATACGTTTTAATAATAAAGTTCCTTTTAAATTGAAAACGTTTTTGTACGTTTGAAACTAAATCAAATAAATATGATAATTTTGTTTTCCAAAACTAAATATATTTAAGAATCATTTTGTTAAAAGGTTAAAATAATGGAAATCGTTATATCATAATATGTTTTTAGAAAAGTAGAATTATATATATTCATAATAGGTTTCAAGTTTTTTAAATTACAGTCTGTTGGTAAAGCATGGAATAAAGTCCAAAGGTTAAATAAACGTTTGAAATTATCTTAATGTAAAATATCGATTTATTTAACTTATCGATACCTATTTTCTAAGTTATCTATATTCCCTAATTTCACTTTCACCTTAACTAATATGAAAACTAAATTGTTATTTTATCAAAAGTAACTAGGTAATTATTGTAAAGCATGCATTGAAAATCAAACAGAAATTTCCACTAACTTTTGTGTAACACACGTTAATTGACATCTATTTCCCACTTGTAGATCACTTTACCAATTTTTACGAATATCGTTAAAAGGAATGATTTCTCAAATCAATGTGGACCTCCTAACAGAGACCCGTAACAAATTCATCATGTATCTAATAATTCAATCATTTGCTATTATCTTTTAATTCCTTCGATAAATATATTAAACAATATATTGAAACAAATATGTTCATGTAAAGTATTATACATCCAATACTTTGTTAATGTTTTCAATTAATATTTATATATATAATCATATATGCACATCCAGTTATATATATATATATATATATATATATATATATATATATATATATATATATATATATATATATATATATATATATATATATATATATATATATATATATATATATATTGTTCGTGAATTGTCGAGCACGGTCAAAGGGTAATTGTTTACATGAATATAATTCCAAAACTTTCGACACTCAACATTACAGACTTTGCTTATCGTGTCGAAAAAATATAAAGATTAAGTTTAAATTTGGTCGGAAATTTCCGGGTTGTCACAGTACCTACCCGTTAAAGAAATTTCGTCCCGAAATTTGATTGGGATGATCATGGCTAACAATAAGTATGTTTTCATGACTCTTATGAGTTGGAAATTAGAGTTTTATCATCATTAAGTAATATGGATAAAACAATTTGTTTATGTGAAGAGTACGAGTGAAGCTATCGCAAAAGAGTGAAATGAGTAAGTGTAGATTCGTCATATCTTTTGACGTAGATAGGATTGATTTCCGGAATTCAAGGGATTTAGAGAAAATCTTCATAATAAGATTTGATTCTTTGGTAATTAAGGAAATTAGAATCCTCTTCGGTTAATTGCGATGATCTGTCTCGATTGCTCTATCTGCTATTTCACTATAAATCCACTCTCTTCGTTTCCTTATTTCACTATAAATCCACGGTTAATGCTCTCTCCTATTTGCTGCGTGATATTGCTCCATTTAGACATATTTATTACGCAATATCGACTTCATTTTATTCGATTTTGATGATCGTTAGGGCTTTAAAGTTTTTTTCCTGTGCCAAAGTGTCCACTCAAGGCAAAATGCCTAACTTGGTGTAAAATTGACCAAGAAATGTTCAAATAGTGCAAAGAAAATGACAAGTGCAGGAAGCAGCATCAAGAGCATCGCTCCTGATTAAGGAGCGCCGCACCTCACAGTCAAGAGCGCCACACCTATGGTGAAAGCGGCGCAATCACCAACGTTTTGTCTCAATTTCTTCACAGTGAGCAGAAGCGTCGCTCTTCAGAGGCAGAAGCGCTGCTCCTACAGCTCCAAGAGCACCGCACCTAAGTCAACAGCGCCGCACCAGATGAAGCCAAGAGCGCCGCACCTGAGTCTAAAGCGCCGCACCAATTGAAGCCAAGAGCGCCGCACCTATGTCAAGAGCGGCGCTCCTGACGCTGATTCAACCCACTTTTCTCACCACTATAAATAGAATATGATAGGTCATTTGGCAGGAGAGCTGCAGTTTTACTCCGAATTACACACACAAAACCCTAATTTCATCATCCATTAGAGTTCTAAGGTGATTTGGAGGAAGCAAGCTCAAGTTTCATCTTCATTAGTGCTAGATCTTTCTTTTGTTATCAAATTGGGTTGTAATCTTAACTTTACTCTTTCTTATTTTGAATCAAATAGTTGTAATCTTTACTTAATCTTCATCTAAGTTTAATCTTTACTTCTAATCTTTGTTTATCATCATTTATCTTTGAATCTTAGCTTATAATCACTCAAGATGATGTTTATTGATGCTTTCATGATTATTGCTAGTGTAATCTTTGCTATGAGTAGCTAAATCTCTTGTGTTTGCTTATCTATGAATCTTTAATGCATAATGTGCCCTTAATCTATTGAATGAAAGTTGTTTTGAATGAAAATACATGAGCTAGTGTTGTTGAGTTAGCCATGAGGTCCATTGCTATGTTTGATATTGGTTTTACTTTGATTACATGAATTGAGTAGCTCTTTAAGTGATTTTAGTAGTGAATCAATTTGTGCTTCAACACCTTTGGTGATCTAGACAACTAGAATAGGAATTTCAAGTGATTGTGTTTCTAGGCTAGGTTGATTTTCAATTGACCTTTGTTCATCATAGTGGTGTTTGACTATCTTAGGTGACTTTGATGGTTAAAGGGTTTTAAGTGATTTTAACCCGGGCATAATCTCAATAATCAACTCATACATTACTTGATCTGGTGTTTCTAAGCTTATGTGAATTTTCAAGATAAAATTGGATTAAGAATATTTACTAGTTCAAACAACCTAAGTGATAACAATTTGGGGCAAAACAAGGGCCATCTAAGCATAAAGAGGATTAGATAAGTGAACACTCTTCATCATATTGATTACTTCTCATTTCTTCATTACTTGTTACTTGTTACTTGTTAAGTTTTAGTTCGTTTATCGCAAATTTAGTTGATTAGTCAAAATCTCTCGCAACCCCCCCCCCCAATCAAACAAAACCCCTAGGATAACTATTAGTTTCAAATACATAATCTACACCGCTCTCACGGGACGAACTTGATAAGAATACTTGCATTAAGTACTATAGCAACCGGTTTTTAAGTGCTCGATAGATTGTGCGTGCTTTTTGTGATATTTTAATCTTGTATAAATTTAGGAAGTTATGTATGGTACATCCACGCCACGTCACACTTTCTTGGCGCCACTGTCGGGGAGCGGTTAGCTAAGTTAGGTTGTATATTTGGTATAAGCTTTTAGTTATTCGATCCTTTTTGTAAGGATTCGTCTTTACAAAAGTAACTTTTATTGTCTTTTATTTATTATGTTGTATTGGATAATCACTTGTGTTTTTGTTGTCTTTGAAGGTTAGGTCTATTGGTGTATGATAAGAAGATCCCACAAGGATCAAGATTTCACACAACCATTTTCCGATCCGGAGAAACATATACACGGGGTTTATAAGCGTAGAGAAGAACAGGAATTAAGGAAGAATTTTGAGGTTTTGCCATTTTGTTTGATAGAAATGGACGGAGAAGAAGAGGGTAATCCACATGGTAATCCTCCACCGGTTGTTAATGAAGTAGCTGCAAATGATCCAAATGACACTCCGATGTGGAATGTTAGAATGGTGGCACAAACGGTTGTGCCTCCGGCTATCACAAAACCATCAATCGAAGCGGAAAATTGGAAGATTGAGGGTAACTTTTTCACAATGTTCAAGGATAGACTTTTTCGCAGGCTTATAGATGAAAACCCTTCTGATCACATTCAATACTTTAACGATATTTGTGATATCTATAAGAACAAAGATGTCACTGAAGATGCTTTTAAGCTAAGGGCATTCCCATTCACGCTTGATGGAGAAGCTAAGGCTTGGTTAAGGAACTTGCCATCAGATTCGATTAGGTCTTTTCAAGATTTGAATGAAGCATTTATCAATCACTTTTTCCCACCTTCAAAGGTGGAGCGTTTAAGAATGAAAATTAATGGGTTCACGCAAAGAGGAGATGAGTCTTTGTATGATGCTTGGGTGCGTTTCAAGAAGCTATTAAGAGCTTGCCCACCGCATGGTCTAACCAATAAGGAGTACATCAATACGTTCTACCGGGGTACCAATTTTCAAACTAAGCAATATCTTGATTCATCTTCGGGTGGAATGTTTATGTACAACTCACCCAATGCGGCCGAAAAGTTACTAGAGGACATCTCGGTTAATACATATGAATGGGCACCTTCACCAAGAGATTTGACGAGAAAGAATGTAGCTAAAGTGGAGAGTGAAGATGGGCAAGTTACCTTGGCAAGCTTGAATAACCAATTTCAATTATATGGGAAAGAATTGAAAAAGATACAACAAACGCTAGTGGCTATGCAAGTCGGTTATCAAAGGTGTGAAGGACCACACCTCACCAAAAATTGTCCCCAAGTTAATCAATGTACTCATATTGACTTGGATGACATTCCTATGAATTCGGAAGCTCATGTGAACTTTGTGAGCAACCAAAACTTTCAAAGAGGAGGAACTTCTAACCAAGGCAACAACTCTTTCCAATCGAACAATAGCTACTACAATCCAACACACCTCCCGGATTCTCCAACCAAAACCGAAACCAAGGATACAATTCCAACTATCACCAAAACTGCCAAAATAACTTCCAATCACAACCAACAAAATTATAATAACCAATTTTACAACCATCAATCCAACCCAAATTACCAAGGAAACCAAAGTTATCAAAACCAAGGTTATAGTCAACCCCAAAACAACCAAGGTTACAATCAACAATCGCAACAAACTCAACCAAATAACTAACCTTCCCAATCTTCTAAAGGACTAGAAGAGCTTATGCAAACCTATATCAAAAAGGTGGAATCAACCGAAGCATTTTTGTTAAAGGAGAACGAGTTCTTGAAGCAACAAATTCGACACAACCAAGCCTCATTCCAAAATCTTGAGAGCACCGTTGGGAGACTTTCAAGTCAAGTTGCTGAAAGACCTCAAAGAACCTTACCATCCAACACTCAAGTTAACCCAAGCACCAATTACAACACCAACCGTAACAACCAAAACCAAAATAACAATAACACCACTAGAGTTATTCCAATAGAAAGCAACATTACCAATCAAAACGCCAACCAAGCAAGCTCTTCAAATCCTAACAACAACTATGCTCAAGTGAATTCTATTTCTTTAATGGCAAAGGAGAAGGAAATCGAATCTCCTCAAGTTTTTGAAATCAATCTTGATGAGGGAGAGTTTGATTTGGACGGAGCTTTAGACATGGATACCATAGATCTTGGTGTGTTCAAGTTCTTGGATGATTCGGATGAAGCGGAGCTCATTCCATATCAAGTAAAAAGTGTTATGACAATGGAAGCTACCGAGTTGATATGCAAGGATCTAGAGGGTGAATTAAAGAAGGTTGAATTGGGTGACTCGAAGCAAGGGGTAAGGTAAAAAGTATCTTGGATATGAAAGTACAAAGCATGAAAGTTGAGGTACTTAGACCATCAATTGAAGGGAACAAGGAAACACCCGTCGCCCAACCTCAACCATTACCTCCTACACATCTAAAGGATGTGGATTGTAAGTTGACCCAAGATGAAAACCATAATATTTATGTCAAACATCCCTTAGCGAAAGTGCTTGAAAACATGCCCAATTATGGGAAATTCTTGAAAGCACTTATGGCCAAGAAGGGAGAGGTTGAACAAGCATCCACCACTTTCTTGCTTAAGGAGTGTGCTGAAATTTTGAGAAAACAAAACTTACCAACTAAAATGGGCGATCCCGGACCGTTCTTAATACCATGCAAAGTAAACGGGTCGAAACCATTTACATCATTAGCTGACTCAGGGGCTAGCATAAATTTCATGCCTTTATCCATTTATAAAAAGCTTGGCCTAGGAGACCTTTCACCCACCAAAATGGGAGTGAAATTAATTGATCAATCAATTAACCCAAGTGTGGGGATCGCCGAAGACCTAATTGTTAAAGTAGGGAGCATGGTGGTTTGACTCGAAAAGTCCCAAGTAAGCTTAATCATAGAAATGATGTTATTGACAAATCAATACGGAAATTATACGGTCAAATTCATCATGTCTCATCCCAAAAGGATGAGAAGTTGAGAAAATGTTTAGTGTCAAACTTGTCAAAGCAGGAAAAATGCAAGCTTGAGGATTTGATCAAGGAAACCAAGACGATTAATTATTGGATAACGTTGGTATTGAATGAAAGTGGTAAAGGTAACAGTTCCCTTAGCTCAAGGGGAGGGGAGGTTTACCACCCCGGTGTTAGCTAAGATCCACGTGGAAATTGAGTCAGGTGATAGACTCGTTAAACAATTTCCACAATCTTGTTTATAGCTTTCTTTAATTGCATTGCATGTAGGATTGTATGATATTTCTTTCAATTAGTTGTTTTGCATTTAGATAACTTTTCTGCATTTTGTTAAATGGAAAAATCCAAAAATAGTTTGTTAACTTGGTCAAAATGTGCTTAAAATGAGAAAAAAACTGCATCCAGGTGCAATTGCGGCGCTTCTATGGAAGGAGCGGTGCTCTTGCTAATCAAGAGCGACGCTTTTGACATAGGAGCGACGCTTTTCATCATAATTTGGAACAATTTTTGGTCAGTAGCCAAGAGCGACGCTCTCGCACTTAGGAGCGACGCTTTTGATTGTCCAGGAGCGACGCTTTTACCCAATTGCAGCGCTTTTCAGCTGGCAGGAGCAGCACACCTGTGTCAGGTGCGGCGCTTTTGCATCTGTTACTTAAACAATTTTGGACGACCAAAACACCATTTTTTCACACCAACTCAATTTTTCTCTCTAATAGCGGCGTAACTACAACCCTAATCGCCATAAATCGACCCAATACTTTAAATTACATCCATTTTCTTGCAAATCTTCATCACTTAACATGGGAAAAGTAAGAATCTATCATTCTATTTCATTCTTTAACATGATTTGGGTGATTTTTACAATTTTTTTTCTTTATGCTTAATTAGTAGATTATGCTTGAATAATGATGTTAATGTTCAATTTGTTGATGATTCTAGACTACATTATTGTTGATTAACATGTTTTGCATGCTTAGTTACAAAAAATTTCAACTTTGGATTTCTAGGGTTCATCCAATTTGGGGATTTTTAGATTCGAGCTAAATTAGAGTGTTAGGTGTTGATGTTGATGCTTAATTGATAGTCTACCATGATAATCTTGCTTTGAATCCATCTTTCATGCTTGTATGATTTGACATTGCAAATTAGGGTTCATAAACTAGGGTTCTGAATTGGTTTGACTGATTCGAGTTGTGGTATGTGTTAATGTGCTTGTTTGTGGTATATTGATATCATAGCATGTAAAGTTAAAATGATTTGATGATTACTCTTATCTTAGTCAAATTTTTCAATAATTAGGCTTTGACTAGGGGTGACTTTTTGCAACTTTTTCATGTTGACCATGTTTGACCAAGAGGAGCCTAGCAGATGAATGTAATGCATATTTAGCTTATGATACTTCATGTTGTTAACAAATCTATCGCATGAGCTAAATGTGCAACTTTTTGTAAAAGTTTGGAAGTTCACTAAGTCTTTGCTCATGTTTGATCTCACTTATTGTCATGACTAGATGCAATTGTTTTATTCATATTTGTTATTCACGCACATATCTTATAAGATGAAACTAATTGTGAATTTTTGAAATCAACTTGGGAATTGTGGTTAGAGCTTGAAAGTGAACTATTGTATGCTAACTTGTATTTCTCCACAATGTTTTTCTTTGTTGTCTTGACATGCAGACCAATGTTCCAACACAGTCGCATGGTGGCTCAGGTAGTGAGAAGCGTCAAAAGAGTATAGGTATTAAAGGAAGGGGTAAGAGGCCAGTTCAGGAAGTTGAGGAGACTGGGGATGAAGAAATGACTCAGATCCCCGAGGATATTCAAAGGCTATCTACGGACCCTTGGTTGCAAGCGATCCTAATTAACCCATGCTTTAGGGATGGTTTAGCAATTAGGCTTAAAGAGACTTTTTATGTTGGAAAGGCAATTGATTGGGCACTTTTAGATGAGGGTGGTTTCACGAATGAAACAGAACAACTTTTTGAGGTCGATTATGGAAATAGGAGAATCAATTCCTGGGTCTCAATTTTAAGGTACAATGAGCCCATCTACGCTGTCCCTACCCTAGAGTTTGCCTCAACCTTATTTGTTAATTTCACGGTGTCAAGCATCACTGATCCAGGCTACATGACCTTCCAATTGGGGGGAAAGCAAAGAACAATGGGCATGCTTCAATTCATTAGAGCCTTAGGAATCTACTCTGAGTTTAAGAATTTCGATTCCCTTTGGGACTACCTTTTGCATTGTAACATTCCGGTCCTCAACACTGAAGAATTTAATTACCCTGTAGCCTGGCACGAAATTAGTAGTGGAGTCTTTAACCCGGGTAAAACCGTAGCCAACACCCTTAGGACCCATGATTTGAGAACAATAGCGCGATTCATCACCAACACAGTCAACTACAGTTTTTATAGCAATGAAAAGATGTCTTATCTAGACATTCGGCTGACTCACCAAATCTTCCATAAGACACACATTCATGTTCCTCATGTGATTACCGATTATCTCTTTGACAAGATGGGAACGAAAGTGAAAAAGGGTACGATGGGTGGTGTGTTGTGACAAAGATTGCTAAGTATTTGAGAGTTGATCTTTCAAGGTTTATGCCCATGGAAATGAATCCATTTGGTTATGCGGATTTTATGGGGGTAGAATTCTTAAGCGGGATACGAACAAGATTATGAGGAAATGGTTTGATTTTGGTAGAGCCGAGGAAGCAACGGAGGAAAGGGTTAGGCATGAGAGTAGTCGAGCTCAAGATCAAAGTAGCGGTGACCCGAACGAGTATGATCCCGCTTAGATTGCAAACCAATTCGAACAAATCAACATCAACCAACAAAATCAATCATACGAGGCGAGCTATAACTTTTCGGGGCTTCACGCGGTTTCACAATGGCAAGTCCATTATAGTCAACTAGGCCGCACGGACCCAAATGCTCCATAACCATTTGCTCCTACGTATGACCCGTATGACCAACAAAACTAGAGGACTCAACCGTTCATTGATTATGACCCAAATGAAGGGTATAGGAGGGTCGAGGAGTTCGCTTACTTCGAAAGCTTAAGGAACCAACAACTACAAGATCCGAATCAACAATCTACACCACCAAACTACTATGACTATCCGAATCCGGACCAATCTGGAAGCTCTTACTCAGGAGGGTATAGTTGGTGGTAACTTTTATGGTTGTGTTCTCGCTCTCTTAACTCTTGCTTTGGTGAAAACATTTGGTGTTTGTTTGTTGATAAAACTTTTAATTTAAATTGTTGGTTTGTAATAATTATGGGTGGTTGGTTTGGGAAGAAATTTGAACAAGTGCTTGATGGTCGTGGTAAGTTTGAAAACTATTTTATTTGTGGTTTGAATGATGGTATTTGGATCCGGAGGTTATGTGATTCCCGGATAAAACAATTTAAGTTTGATTGTGGTTTGTAATAATTAAATACTTTCTAGGAACGTAATGTTTTGTCTATGGATGTTTGTGTTTGATGTCACTTTGTCGTGATGGTTGATTATTCGATGTGTGCATGCATGATGTGGTTATCATTATTGTTATATTGTGTTTGTGTGAGAAGCGTTGAATCTATTGTTTGCTTGTGATATTGGTGAAGTAAATTGTTCGGTTTCGTGTATCATTATGGAGATAGTTATTGGTATAACTTGTTTGAAATTTTTGGATCATTGTGGGCGCTCATACTCACCCGAGTATGGCCTCGCACATTCTTATACCTTGTGAGCATATTTCAAATTGTAGGGAATGTCATATGCACTTGGCTCCTTCTTTTGGCTCATCGAATGGTGCAATAACATGCAAGCAAATTTGGTGACTAAGTTTCTCGAATGGTGACAACAAAGATCAATTGATCTACTCCGGTTTTTATTTTCTCTTCTCTTCTCTATTCTAATTCAAAATGCCCCTCAATTTTTAAAATATTCTTTCGTTTAATACAATGAGGGCATTGCATCAAACTAAATGTAGGGGGAGAGTAAATCTTGGGTCATTTTGAACTTTTTCGGGTTAAACTTATCACATACGCTCTATAAAGGCTAAAAGTTGCATTGTTTATCAATTTTTGGAACAAGTTTTGAATCATTACATTAACTAACATCATAAACATCTAAAATGGTTAAAACTTGTGAACATTTTCAAACTTTTTGGAAAAAGTAAAGTCTTTTTCCATTGTGTTTCAAATTTTTGGGGAAGTAAAGTCTTCCCTTATGTTGGCAATTGTAATACCAAGTGTTTAAAGCTTCGCACTTTAGCACTTCCGGATGACTCAAGTCCTTCCATTTTGGTAGGGAGTAAAGTCTTCCGAATTTCGTGCTACTTGGTGTGGGACACTTCCTAATCTACCCCATTTCATATTTACATTGGTTGTCTCATCATTTCAAGATGGTTCAACTGATGTATCATAACGAGGGAAGAGGAGCCACCGAGCTTCAACGTATGCTATCTTCTTGATGAAGAGCAATGGCCTCGTGCTAGTGTTGCTAGACAACACAACCCGTAGCCAAAAGCTATGGCACCTTGTTGAGATTTCAACTAACGAAAAGGTAGTAACTACTTCCTACCTTTTCTTAAAATAAGCATAAAAGCTTGTTATGTGGGAAGTAGAAAAAAAATCAAACACATGGAAGTAAAGTCTTCCAAGTAATCTCGGGTACCAAACTTGAAAGTAAAGTCTTTCAAGTCAATTTTTGTTCCAAGCTTGGGAGTTAAAGTCTCCCAAGTTAAGTTTGTCTCACCCGCTCGACAAGGAATTCAAATTCCGCCCAAAAATTTGGAATTGATGGATCTCTTATTTTGGCCACGTGGGGCCCTAATTCCACGAACCTCCGTCAATGCTTTCGCCCTACTATGAGAGAAACCATAGAGTTGTGATAGAAAGCTTGATGAGTGCCGGTCATCCTATACCCGAATCGACCATAAAGATAGGGGTAACCAGTCCCCTACGCTTTGGCACACCCACCTTAACCTTAAACTTGGAATTGACGATATCATATTTTGGAATTGACGAAAAATTAGGTGTTTTGGGGGCATGGAGGTGGAAGAGGGATAGCCATCGCGAGGTTGACTAAAGGATCATACTTTTAGGGGCATGTGCTTTTTACCTGAAGGAATTCTTGGCGAACGGTAATTTTGATGATTTTTCATGACCCATTCTCAATTTGGGTACATTTTGTGAGCTTTTTGGTGATTTGAGCTTGTTGCCTATATTTTATGTCACCTTGTTTGTATAGTGGTGAATTTGCTTATTTTATGAATGGCGTTGATTTTTGGCTTGATTGATGGCTATCCCGCGAATCCTACATAATTGGTCAAGGTCAAGGAGGTCAAAGTGTTGATTGTGATGAACCTTAGGCTTGATGATTTGGTGTTTGATGGCCTCTTAGGTGATGTAGTTGATCTTGACCGGGGAATGATTGTTTCGGGTAGACCTAGGTTTGGATTGTTGTTGATTTGGTGGTGATTGAAGATTATGGAAGCGTTGATTTATGCTCATGCCACTAGTGGAAGAAGAAGAGTAGGAGAATGCTTGGTCCTCGGCAATTTTAAAAGGTTTTGGAGTTCATGATAGCCAACAAAGTGCTCATTCTAAAAAGGTATCACTTGTTGCCTACATTACACTTTGGCTCTAATCATTAAACGTTTATTTTCTCCAAGCCTTGTTCTATTGATTTGCTTGCTTGAGGACAAGCAAGGTTCAAATGTAGGAGGTTTGATATTGCTCCATTTAGACCTATTTATTACTCAATATCGACTTCATTTTATTCGGTTTTGATGATCGTTGGGGCTTTAAAGTTGTTTTCCAGTGCCAAAGTGTCCACTCAAGGTAAAATGCCTAACTTGGTGTAAAATTGACCAAGAAATGTTCAAATAGTGCAAAGAAAATGACAAGTGCAGGAAGCAGCATCAAGAGCGCCACTCCTGATTAAGGAGCACCGCACCTCACAGCCAAGAGCGCCGCACCTATGGTGAAAGCGGCGCAATCACCAACGTTTTGTCTCAATTTCTTCACAGTGAGCAGAAGCGTCGTACTTTAGAGGCAGAAGCGCCACTGCTACAGCTCCAAGAGCGTCGCACCTAAGTCAACAGTGCCTCACCAGATGAAGCCAAGAGCGCTGCACCTGAGTCTAAAGCGCCGCACCAATTGAAGCCAAGAGCACCGCACCTATGTCAAGAGCGGCGCTCCTGACGCTGATTCAGCCCACTTTCCTCACCACTATAAATAGAATATGATAGGTTATTTGGCAGGAGAGCTGCAGTTTTACTCCGAATTACCCACACAAAACCTTAATTTCATCATCCATTAGAGTTCTAAGGTGATTTGGAGGAAGCAAGCTCAATTTCATCTTCATTAGTGCTAGATCTTTCTTTTGTTATCAAATTGGGTTGTAATCTTAACTTTACTCTTTCTTATTTTGAATCAAATAGTTGTAATCTTTACTTAATCTTCATCTAAGTTTAATCTTTACTTCTAATCTTTGTTTATCATCATTTATCTTTGAATCTTAGCTTGTAATCACTCAAGATGATGTTTATTGATGCTTTCATGATTATTGCTAGTGTAATCTTTGCTATGAGTAGCTAAATCTCTTGTGTTTGCTTATCTATGAATCTTTAATGCATAATGTGCCCTTAATCTATTGAATGAAAGTTGTTTTGAATGAAAATACATGAGCTAGTGTTGTTGAGTTAGCCATGAGGTCCATTGCTATGTTTGATATTGGTTTTAGTTTGATTACATGAATTGAGTAGCTCTTTAAGTGATTTTAGTAGTGAATCAATTTGTGCTTCAACACCTTTGGTGATCTAGAAAACTAGAATAGGAATTTCAAGTGATTGTGTTTCTAGGCTAGGTTGGTTTTCAATTGACCTTTGTTCATCATAGTGGTGTTTGACTATCTTAGGTGACTTTGATGGTTAAAGGGTTTTAAGTGATTTTAACCCGGGCATAATCTCAATAATCAACTCATACATTACTTGATCTAGTGTTGCTAAGCTTATGTGAATTTGCAAGGTAAAATTGGATTAAGAATATTTACTAGTTTAAACAACTTAAGTGATAACAATTTGGGGAAAAACAAGGGCCATCTAAGCATAAAGAGGATTAGATAAGTGAACACTCTTCATCATATTGATTACTTCTCATTTCTTCATTACTTGTTACTTGTTACTTGTTACTTGTTACTTGTTACTTGTTACTTGTTACTTGTTACTTGTTAAGTTTTAGTTCGTTTATCACAAATTTAGTTGATTAGTCAAAATCTCTCGCACCCCCCCCCCCAAATCAAACAAAACCCCTAGGATAACTCTTAGTTTCAAATACATAATCTACACCACTCTCACGAGATGAACTTGATAAGAATACTTGCATTAAGTACTATAGCAACCGGGTTTTAAGTGCTCGATAGATTGTGCGTGCTTTTTGTGATATTTGAATCTTGTATAAATTTAGGGAGTTATGTATGGTATATCCACACCACGTCACACTTTCTTGGCGCCGCTGCCGGGGAGCGGTTAGCTAAGTTAGGTTGTGTATTTGGTACAAGCTTTTAGTTATTCGATCCTTTTGTAAGGATTCGTCCTTATAAAAGTTACTTTTATTGTCTTTTATTTATTATTTTGTATTGGATAATCACTTGTGTTTTTTTTGTCTTTGAAGGTTAGGTCTATTGGTGTATGATAAGAAGATCCCACAAGGATCAAGATTTCACACAACCATTTTTCGATCAGGAGAAACATATACACGGGGTTTATAAGCGTAGAGAAGAACGGGAATTAAGGAAGAATTTTGAGGTTTTGCCATTTTGTATGATAGAAATGGACGGAGAAGAAGAGGGTAATCCACATGGTAATCCTCTACCGGTTGTTAATGAAGTAGTTGCAAATGATCCAAATGACACTCCGATGTGGAATGTTAGAATGGTGGCACAAACGGTTCTGCCTCCGGCTATCACAAAACCACCAATCGAAGCGAAAAATTGGAAGATCGAGGGTAACTTTTTCACAATGTTCAAGGATAGACTTTTTCGCGGGCTTATAGATGAAAACCCTTTTGATCACATTCAATATTTTAACGATATTTGTGATATCTACAAGAACAAAGATGTCACCGAAGATGCTTTTAAGCTAAGGGCATTCCCATTCACGCTTGATGGAGAAGCTAAGGCTTGGTTAAGGAATTTGCCATCGGATTCGATTAGGTCTTTTCAAGATTTGAATGAAGCATTTATCAATCACTTTTTCCAACCTTCAAAGGTGGAGTGTTTAAGAATGGAAATTAATGGGTTCACGCAAAGAGGAGATGAGTCTTTGTATGATGCGTGGGTGCGTTTCAAGAAGCTATTAAGAGCTTGCCCACCGCATGGTCTAACCAAGAAGGAGTACATCAATACGTTCTACTGGGGTACCAATTTTCAAACTAAGCAATATCTTGATTCATCTTCTGGTGGAGTGTTTATGTACAACTCACCCAATGTGGCCGAAAAGTTACTAGAGGACATCGTGGTTAATACATACGAATGGACACCTTCACCAAGAGATTTGACGAGAAAGAATGTAGCTCAAGTGGAGAGTGAAGATGGGCAAGTTACCTTGGCAAGCTTGAATAACCAATTTCAATTATATGGGAAAGAATTGAAAAAGATACAACAAACGCTAATGGCTTTGCAAGTCGATTGTCAAAGGTGTGAAGGACCACACCTCTTCAAAAATTGTCCCCAAGTTAATCAATGTACTCACATTGACTTGGATGACATTCCTATGGATTCGGAAGCTCATGTGAACTTTGTGAGCAACCAAAACTTTCAAAGAGGAGGAACTTCTAACCAAGGCAACAACTCTTTCCAATCGAACAATAGCTACTACAACCCTAACCAAAAGCAAGTGTCATTCAACACTCAATCCAACACACCTCCCGGATTCTCCAACCAAAACCAAAACCAAGGATACAATTCCAACTATAACCAAAACCGCCAAAATAACTTCCAATCCCACAACCAACAAAATTATAACAACCAATCTTACAACCACCAATCCAACCCAAATTACCAAGGAAACCAAAGTTATCAAAACCAAGGTTATAGTCAACCCCAAAACAACCAAGGTTACAATCAACAACCGCAAAAAACTCAACCAAATAACCAAACTTCCCAATCTTCTAAAGGACTAGAAGAGCTTATGCAAACCTATATCAAAAAGAAGGAATCAACCAAAGCATTTTTGTTAAAGGAGAACGAGTTCTTGAAGTAACAAATTTGACACAACAAAGCCTTATTCCAAAATCTTGAGAGCACCGTTGGGAGACTTTTAAGTGAAGTTGCCGAAAGACCTCAAGGAACCTTACGATCCAACACTCAAGTTAACCCAAGCACCAATTACAACACCAACCGTAACTACCAAAACCAAAATAACAACAACACCACTAGAGTTATTCCAATAGAAAGCAACACTACCAATCAAAACGCCAACCAAGCAAGCTCTTCAAATCCTAACAACAACTATGCTCAAGTGAATTCTATTTCTTCAATGGAAAAGGAGAAGGAAATCGAATCTCCTCAAGTTTTTGAAATCGATCTTGATGAGGGAGAGTTTGATTTGGACGGAGCTTTAGACATGGATACCGTGGATCTTGGTGTGTTCAAGTTCTTGGATGATTCGGATGAAGCGGAGTTCATTCCATATCAAGTAAAAAGTGTTATGACAATGGAAGCTACCGAGTTGATATGTAAGGATCTAGAGGGTGAATTAAAGAAGGTTGAATTGGGTGACTCGGAGCAAAGGGATAAGGTAGAAAGCATCTTGGATATGAAAGCACAAAGCATGAAAGTTGAGGTACTTACACCATCAATTGAAGGGAACAAGGAAACACCCGTCGCCCAACCTCAACCATTACCTCCTACACATCTAAAGGATGTGGATTGTAAGTTGACCCAAGATGAAAACCATAATATTTATGTCAAACTTCCCTTGGCGGAAATGCTTGAAAACATGCCCAATTATGGGAAATTCTTGAAAGCACTTATGGCCAAGAAGGGAGAGGTTGAACAAGCATCCACCACTTTCTTGCTTAAGGAGTGTGATGGAATTTTGCGAAAACAAAACTTACCAACTAAAATGGGCGATCCCGGACCGTTCTTAATACCATGCAAAGTAAACGGGTCGGAACCATTTACATCATTAGCCGACTTGGGGGCTAGCATAAATTTCATGCCTTTATCCATTTATAAAAAGCTTGGCCTAGGAGACCTTTCACCCACCAAAATGGGAGTGAAATTAATTGATCAATCAATTAACCTAAGTGTGGGGATCGCCGAAGACCTAATTGTTAAAGTAGGGAACATGGAATTTCCAATCGATTTTGTAATTGTTGATATAAAGGAAGACCCGGTTGTACCCCTAGTATTAGGGAGACCATTTTTGGCAACCGCGGGTTCTTTCTTTGACTTTAGAACCGGTAAGTTGACCTTTAGAGACAATGGGAAATGCGTAAGCATTAAGACCAAAAGCGTAAATTACCAACAAAACCCTCATCCACACCACAAGTTGTTGCTAGTGTGCAATGCACTACTAGCCCAAAACAAGTTGGTTCACTAACTAGAAGTGGTGGTGGTTTGACTCGAAAAGTCCCAAGTAAGCTTAATCATAGAAATGATGTTATTTAAAAATCAATACGTAAATTATACGGTCAAATTCATCATGTCTCATCCCAAAAGGATGAGAAGTTGAGAAAATGTTTAGTGTCAAACTTGTCAAAGTAGGAAAAATGCAAGCTTGAGGATTTGATCAGGGAAATCAAGGCGATTAATGATTAGATAATGTTGGTATTGAATGAAAGTGGTAAAGCTAACGGTTCCCTTAGCTCAAGGGGAGGGGAGGTTTACCACCCCGGTGTTAGCTAAGATCCACGTGGAAATTGAGTCGGGTGATAGACTCGTTAAACAATTTCCACAATCTTGTTTATAGCTTTCTTTAATTGCATTGCATGTAGGATTGTATGATATTTCTTTTAATTAGTTTTTTTCCATTTAGATAACTTTTCTGCATTTTGTTAAATGAAAAAATCCAAAAATAGTTAGTTAACTTGGTCAAAATGTGCTTAAAATGAGAAAAAAACACTGCATCCAGGTGCAATTGCGGCGCTTCTATGGAAGGAGCGGCGTTCTTGCTAATCAAGAGCGACGCTTTTGACACAGGAGCGATGCTTTTCATCATAATTTGGAACAATTTTTGGTCAGTAGCCAAGAGCGACGCTCTCGCACTTAGGAGCGACGCTTTTGCTTGTCCAAGAGCGACGCTTTTACCCAATTGTGGCGCTTTTGAGCTGGCAGGAGCGGCACACCTGTGTCAGGTGCGGCGCTTTTACATATGTTACTTAAACAATTTTGGACGACCAAAACACCATTTTTTTCACACCAACTCAATTTTTCTCTCTAATAGCGGCGCAACTACAACCCTAATCGCCATAAATCGACCCAATACTTCAAATTACATCCATTTTCTTGCAAATATTCATCACTTAACATGGGAAAAGTAAGAATCTATCATTCTATTTCATTCTTTAACATGATTTGGGTGATTTTTACAATTTTTCTCTTTATGCTTAATTAGTAGATTATGCTTGAATAATGATGTTAATGTTCAATTTGTTGATGATTCTAGACTACATTGTTGTTGATTAACATGTTTTGCATGCTTAGTTACAAAAAATTTCAACTTTGGATTTCTAGGGTTCATCCAATTTGGGGGTTTTTAGATTCGAGCTAAATTAGAGTGTTAGGTGTTGATGTTGATGCTTAATTGATAGTCTATCATGATAATCTTGCTTTGAATCCATCTTTCATGCTTGTATGATTTAACATTGCAAATTAGGGTTCATAAACTAGGGTTTTGACTTGGTTTGACTGATTCGAGTTGTGGTTTGTGTTAATGTGCTTGTTTGCGGTATATTGATATCATAGCATGTAAAGTTGAAATGATTTGATGATTACTCTTATCTTAGTTAAAATTTTCAATAATTAGGCTTTGACTAGGGGTGATTTTTGCAACATTTTCATGTTGACCATGTTTGACCAAGAGGAGCCTAACAGATGAATGTAATGCATGTTTAGCTTATGATACTACATGTTGTTAACAAAACTATCGCATGAGCTAAATGTGCAACTTTTTATAAAAGTTTGGAAGTTCACTAAGTCTGTGCTCATGTTTGATCTCACTTATTGTCATGACTAAATGCAATTGGTTTATTCATATTTGTTATTCACGCACATATCTTATAAGATGAAACTAATTGTGAATTTTTGAAATCAACTTGGGAATTGTGGTTAGAGCTTGAAAGTAAACTATTGTATGCTAACTTGTATTTCTCCACAATGTTTTTCTTTGTTGTCTTGACATGCAGACCAATGTTCCAACACAGTCGCATGGCGGCTCAGGTAGTGGGAAGCGTCAAAAGAGTATAGGTGTTAAAGGAAGGGGTAAGAGGCCAGTTCAGGAAGTTGAGGAGACTGGGGATGAAGAAATGACTCAGATCCCCGAGGATATTCAAAGGCTATCTACGGACCCTTGGTTGCAAGCGATCCTAATTAACCCACGCTTTAGGGATGGTTTAGCAATTAGGCTTAAAGAGACTTTTTATGTTGGAAAGGCAATTGATTGGGCACTTTTAGACGAGGGTGGTTTCACGAATGAAACAGAACGACTTTTTGAGGTCGAGTATGGAAATAGGAGAATCAATCCCTGGGTCCCAATTTTAAGGTACAATGTGCCCATCTACGCTGTCCCTACCCTAGAGTTCGCCTCAACCTTATTTGTTAATTTCCGGGTGTCAAACATCACTGATCCAGGCTATATGACCTTCCAATTGGGGGGAAAGCAAAGAACAATGAGCATGCTTCAATTCATTAGAGCCTTAGGAATCTACTCCGAGTTTAAGAATTTCGATGCCCTTTGGGACTACCTTTTGCATTGCAACATTCCGATCCTCAACACTGAAGAATTTAATTACCCTGCAGCCTGGCACGAAATTAGTAGTGGAGTCTTTAGCCTGGGTAAAACCGTAGCCAACACCCTTATGACCCATGATTTGAGAACAATAGCACGATTCATCGCCAATACAGTCAACTATCATTTTAATAGCAATGAAAAGATGTCTTATCTAGACATTTGGCTGACTCACCAAATCTTCCATAAGACACACATTCATGTTTCTCATGTGATTACTGATTATCTCTTTGACAAAATGGGAACGAAAGCGAAAAAGGGTACGGTGGGTGGTGTGTTTGTGACAAAGATTGCTAAGTATTTGAGGGTTGATCTTTCAAGGTTTACGCCCATGGAAATGAATCCATTTGGTTATGCGGATTTTAAGGGGGGTAGAATTCTTAAGCGAGACACGAACAAGATTATGAGGAAATGGTTTGATTTTGGTAGAGCCGAGGAAGCAACGGAGGAAAGGGTTAGGCATGAGAGTTGTCGAGCTCAAGATCAAAGTAGCGGTGTCCCGAATGAGTATGATCCCGCTTGGATTGCAAACCAATTCGAACAAATCAACATCAACCAACAAAATCAATCATACGAGGCGAGCTATAACTTTTCGGGGCTTCGCGCGATTTCACAATGGCAAGTCCATTGTAGTCAACTAGACCGTGCGGACCCAAATGCTCCACAACCATTTGCTCCTACGTATGACCCGTATGACCAACAACACCCGAGGACTCAACCGTTCATTGATTATGACCCAAATGAAGGGTATAGGAGGGCCGTGGAGTTCGCTTACTTCGAAAGCTTAAGGAACCAACAACCACAAGATCCGAATCAACAATCTACACTGCCAAACTACTATGACTATTCGAATCCGGACCAATCCGGAAGCTCTTACTCAGGAGGGTATAGTTGGTGGTAACTTTTATGCTTGTGTTCTCTCTCTCTTAACTCTTGCTTTGGTGAAAACATTTGGTGTTTGTTTGTTGGGAAAACTTTTAATTTAAATTGTTGGTTTGTAATAATTATGGGCGGTTGGTTTGGGAAGAAATTTGAACAAGTGCTTGATGGTCGTGGTAAGTTTGAAAACTATTTTATTTGTGGTTTGAATGATGTTATTTGGATCCGGAGGTCATGTGATTCCCGGATAAAACATTTTAAGTTTGATTGTGGTTTGTAATAATTAAATACTTTCTAGGAACGTAATGTTTTGTCTATGGATGTTTGTGTTTGATGTCACTTTGTCCTGATGGTTGATTATGAAGGTATTTCGTGTGCCCGAGAGACATATTAAATTAACGTGGCTAATATGTTTTGATCCAAGTCGGGTCATACCCAATAACAAGCTTACCGACACCTTATTTGTATTTGATCTCGGCGATTGGTTCGTTGATTAGATACGCGACACTTGAACCTTAAGAAAAATAGTTTTCTGAAATATTACTTGATGTGTGTGTGTGTGTGTGTGTATATATATATATATATATATATATATATATATATATATATATATATATATATATATATAAATTATGGAATAATTTATATGAAATGGATTTAATTATTTATAGGTTAAATAATTAACCAAGTTATGTTACATTTTATAAAATAGATTTTATAAAAATGTATACATAACAAATAAAATGTAAATTTATAAAATGACTTTTATAAAATTCAATTTTATAAAATCAAATTTTATAAAACCATTTTATTTATATCTTTGGAAGTGGCATTGGGACTTAAGCACACATGCTAGGATTCCTTCTTGGTCAAAGCATTTTCCCATTCTCCACAAGCATATTTACCAAGGGCTTGTTGGAGAGAAGTAACACTTGCAAATACACATAAAAAGTAATCAAAAAAAAAACTGCACATAGCCATTTTCTTTGCTGTCTGGCCGTGACTGTTTGGAGGGGAAAGGGAGATCAAAATTCAGTTTTTGCAAGCTCCAATCAAGTGTTAATAAATCCTAACTAAAGTACAAAGGTTTGGTATTAAATGCTTGGGGTATTACTTGCTTGAGGCTTCAAGTTAGAGGCTCCATTCTTCATCATCTTCATCATCATCTTGCAACCTTGATAACAACCCTCAACTAGCTTGAGGAGGTATAATCTTACTTCCTTTGTTGTTATATGTAAGCATTATTTCAAGACTTGATAACAATATGGAATTCAATTTAAATGGTTTAACATATAAACTTGTTTTCATTAATCATCTTGCTTCCACTTGTTATAACTTTACATGAATGGGTTTTATGATCAAGTTAACATTATATACTTGTTGTTATATTGAATTCCATCAATGGTATCTAGAGCCGAAGTCTATGAAATATGCTTCTTATATACGGTCTTTAAAACCCACCAACTTTGCATTCTATTAACATGCATGAAAGTAGAATGTAAAAATGTTCGGGTTTGGGTGGGTATGAGATATAGGCCAAATTTTAGAGGGTTCCAAAGTGGTTTTGGGTTGGCCATTTGGTTCATATTTGTTGTATGTTGAAGTTCACAATCAAGCCTAGACCTTGTGTTTGAATGGTTGCATGCATGGTTGATTTATTATTATTCATTTTGTATGTAATATTAATTCATTCATGTGGTTGTAATATTCATTCAATTTGGCTTGTAAATATTTATTCACTTGTTATGTAATTTATTTTATATTTGGTATGTAAAATAGATTAGGTTGTAATTTTTTTTTTAGACAAAATGTATTAGGATATATTTTGTAAAATGATGAAGATAAAGAAGACTTGAAGAACACAAGAAGGTGCATTTGGATGCAAGATTAAGTGGGAGATTTAAAATCAACTCAGTAAGATAATCAAGGTACTTCGTACCGATAGAGGAGGTGAATACTTAAGCGATGATTTTCAAGATCATCTTAAAAGTTGTGGGATTATCTCACAACTCACTCCTCCTGGAACACCCCAACTTAATGAGGTTTCCGAAAGGAGGAACCGAACCCTGATGGATATGGTTCGATCTATGATGGCTAGAAGCTCGTTGCCTCTATCATTTTGGGGTTATTGTCTATGCTCCGCGGCTCGTATTCTAAATATGGCCCCAACCAAGAAAGTGGAACGAACTCCTCATGAGATGTGGTTTGGAAAACCTCCATCTCTATCATACTTAAAGGAATGGGGATGTGAAGCTTATCCTAAGCGTTACGTCCCTAATAAGTTGAATGCTCGATCCACGAAGTGTATCTTCATAGGATATCCCAAGGATGATATGGGATACTATTTCTATGATCCAACCGAGAAAAATGTATTTGTTGCTCGAAAGGCTGAATTCCTTGAAACTAAGTCCCTAATGGAAGGAAATAGTGAGAGGAAGATAGATCTTGAAGAGGTTCAAGATCAAGTAGCTGATACACAATTGGTTGACACTAGCACTCAACATGAAAATGTTGAGAATGATCAAATGGATGATCAAAATACACAAGACGTTCACAGATCTGGTAGGATTAGTAATCCTCCTGAGAGATATGGGTTTCTCATGGATGGTTGCTATGTGGTTGATTTAGATGAACCAACAAACTACCAAGATGCTTTATCAAGGATTGATAAAGATAAATGGCAGGAAGCCATGAACACCGAGATGCAATCCATGTATGACAACCAAGTTTGGGAACTAGTTGTACAACCTGCTAGCTCCAAGTTAGTTAATTGTAAATGGATTTTCAAGATGAAAACCGGCATGCATGGAAACTTAAATACATATAAAGCTAGACTTGTAGCAAAAGGTTTCACTCAAACTCAAGGGGTTGACTATGATGAAACCTTTTCGCCTGTGGCAATGCTAAAGTCTATTACGATATTATTTGCCATTGCTGCTCATTATGATTATGAAATATGGCAAATGGATGTCAAGACCGCTTTCCTAAATGGATAACTTGAGGAAGATGTCTATATGGTTCAGCCTGAAGGTTTTGTCGATCCGAAACATCCTAACAAAGTATGTAAGTTAAAGAAGTCAATCTACGGATTGAAACAAGCATCTAGAATGTGGAATCATCATTTTAATGAGGAAACCAAGAAATTTGGCTTCATTAAAAATGGTGATGAAGCTTGTGTATACAAGAAAGCTAGTGGGAGCACTATCATGTTCCTTGTATTATATGTGGATGATATATTGTTATTTGGAAATGATATTCCGACAATGCAAGGTGTTAAGACTTGGCTAAAAAGCTGCTTCTCCATTAAGGATCTTGAAGAAGCACAATACATTTTGGGGATTAGGATCTACAGGGATAGATCCAAGAAACTGATAGGTTTGAATCAAAGTGCATACATTGAAAAGATCTTGAAAAGGTTCAAGATGGAGAACTCTAAGAAAGGTTTGGTACCTATTCAAAAGGGAACACTTCTCAGTTCATCTCAGTGCCCCACCACGAAAGATGAACAGGAGAGAATGAAGAAAGTCCCATATGCGTCTGCCATTGGGTCAATCATGTATGTAATGACATGCACTAGACCAGATGTGTCATGCGCTCTTAGCCTGACAAGTAGATACCAGAATAACCCAGGAAACAGTCATTGGATTGCTGTCAAAAGTATATTGAAATACCTTAGGAGGACTAAGGATATGTTTCTGATATATGGGTCTGGTGAGGAGGAACTCGCTGTAAAAGGTTACGTGGACGCGAGTTTCCAAACTGATCGAGATGATTCTCGATCACAGTCTGGTTATATCTTCACATTAAATGGAGGTGCGGTCTCTTGGAAGAGTTCAAAACAGGATATTGTTGCATTATCCACTACAGAGTTGGAGTACATTGCCGCCTCATTGGCAGCTCAGGAAGCTGCATGGATGAAGAAATTCATCGATGACTTAGGAGTAGTCCCTTCCATTCAGGACCCTCTTGAGATCTTTTGTGACAACGAGGGTGCGATTGCTCAAATCAAGGAACCTCGTGCTCACCAAAAGACCCGTCACATTGAGCGGAGATTCAACTACATATGAGATAAAGTTGAAAAGGGAAAGATATGTATTCGCAAAGTTCACACAGATCTAAATATAGCGGATCCTCTCACGAAGCTCTTACATGGACCAAAACACGCAGGACATGTTTGTGCATTAGGGCTTCGATATTCTAGTGATTGGTCATGATCTGTTTTAAGTATTGTAACGGAACGAAATTGTTCAAACTCATTAATATAATTATGCCATTAATTTATTTTGAGTTATGTTCCTATTTTGCATATTTTATCCATGAATAAGTAATTATTCTAAATTCCGTAGTCGATCACATTTGTGGGAACAAGTGTGAGGTTTAGACTATTATGAACTTGGATTGGTATACATTCACGGGCTGAATGTGGGACAAAGTTGCAACCAAGGTTCATAAATATTTGTGGGATACAAATATTGGAAGACCCGCCCTCAAGAGTTACAGAATGGAGCCTTTGTGGTTGATCACATGTAATCTTGAGTAAAGGCGAATATCATTGTATCCTCTGACCTGAGATACATATTGGGTTCAGATATTTACCAAGTATTGTGCCTTGATTCTTTCCTTCGCTATTCTGAAATATGGTAGTTCATAAGGAAGAGCTCAGGTATGATGCAAGGTATATATTTAGGACGTATGTAGTCAAGATGTAATTTGTCCCTCTTATTCGTTGAGAGTTAGATGTCTAAGGCCTGATAAAGTTAAATCTAGAAGAGAGTGATCACTCTGTGTCTCTTGGATTTAACATGACATCTAGGACGAAAGGAAATAATGAAAGATTCACCTATTCATATTCGAGATGGGAACTCGAAAAGGATGATGTTATTGAATGGCACAAAGTCATAACATATTGGGGGTGATGGACGGTCGTTAGGTGGTATCCGTCACTTGCATTAATTTCTTATGTTTCTCATGCAAGTGGGAGATTGAAGGTATTTCGTGTGCCCGAGAGACATATTAAATTAACGTGGCTAATATGTTTTGATCCAAGTCGGGTCATACCCAATAACAAGCTTACCGACACCTTATTTGTATTTGATCTCGGCGATTGGTTCATTGATTAGATACGCGACACTTGAACCTTAAGAAAAATGGTTTTCTGAAATATTACTTGATGTGTGTGTGTATATATATATATATATATATATATATATATATATATATATATATATATATATATATATAAATTATGGAATAATTTATATGAAATGGATTTAATTATTTATAGGTTAAATAATTAACCAAGTTATGTTACATTTTATAAAGTAGATTTTATAAAAATGTATACATAACAAATAAAATGTAAATTTATAAAATGACTTTTATAAAATTCAATTTTATAAAATCAAATTTTATAAAACCATTTTATTTATATCTTTGGAAGTGGCATTGGGACTCAAGCACACATGCTAGGATTCCTTCTTGGTCAAAGCATTTTCTCATTCTCTACAAGCATATTTACCAAGGGCTTGTTGGAGAGAAGTAACACTTGCAAATACACATAAAAAGTAATCAAAAAAAAAACTGCACACATCCATTTTCTTTGCTGTCTGGCCGTGACTGTTTGGAGGGGAAAGGGAGATCAAAATTTAGTTTTTGTAAGCTCCAATCAAGTGTTAATAAATCCTAACTAAAGTACAAAGGTTTGGTATTAAAGGCTTGGGGTATTACTTGCTTGAGGCTTCAAGTTAGAGGCTCCATTCTTCATCATCTTCATCATCATCTTGCAACCTTGATAACAACCCTCAACTAGCTTGAGGATGTATAATCTTACTTCCTTTGTTGTTATATGTAAGCATTATTTCAAGACTTGATAACAATATGGAATTCAATTTAAATGGTTTAACATATAAACTTGTTTTCATTAATCATCTTGCTTCCGCTTGTTATAACTTTACATGAATGGGTTTTATGATCAAGTTAACATTATATACTTGTTGTTATATTGAATTCCATCAGATTATTCGATGTGTGCATGCATGATGTGGTTATCATTATTGTTATATTGTGTTTGTGTGAGAAGCGTTGAATCTATTGTTTGTTTGTGATATTGGTGAAGTAAATTGTTCGGTTTCGTGTATCATTACGGAGATAGTTATTGGTATAACTTGCTTGAAATTTTTGGATCATTGTGGGCGCTCAAACTCACCCGAGTATGGCCCCGCACATTCTTGTACCTTGTGAGCATATTTCAAATTGTAGGGAATGCCATATGCACTTGGCTCCTTCTTTTGGCTCATCGAATGGTGCAACAACATGCAAGAAAATTTGGTGACTAAGTTTCTCGAATGGTGACAACAAAGATCAATTGATCTACTCCGATTTTTATTTTCTCTTCTCTTCTTTATTCTAATTCAAAATGCCCCTCAATTTTCAAAATATTCTTTCATTTAATACAATGAGGGCATTGCATCAAACTAAATGTAGGGGGAGAGTAAATCTCGGGTCATTTTAAACTTTTTCGGGTTAAACTTATCACATACGCTCTATAAAGTCTAAAACTTGCATTGTTGATCAATTTTTGGAACAAGTTTTGAACCATTACATTAACTAACATCATAAACATCTAAAAACTTGTGAAAATTTTCAAACTTTTTGGAAAAAGTAAAGTCTTTTTCCATTGTGTTTCAAATTTTTGGGGAAGTAAAGTCTTCCCTTATGTTGGCAATTGTAATACCAAGTGTTTAAAGCTTCGCGCTTTAGCACTTCCGAATGACTCAAGTCCATCCATTTTGGTAGGGAGTAAAGTCTCCTGAATTTCGTACTACTTGGTGTGGGACACTTCCTAATCTACACCATTTCATATTGACATTGGTTGTCTCATCATTTCAAGATGGTTCAACCGATGTATCATTCCGAGGGAAGAGGAGCCACCGAGCTTCAACATATGCTATCTTCTTGATGAAGAGCAATGGCCTCGTGCTAGTATTGCTAGACAACACAACCCGTAGCCAAAAGCTATGGCACCTTGTTGAGATTTCAACTAACGGAAAGGTAGTAACTACTTCCTACCTTTTCTTAAAATAAGCATAAAAGCTTGTTATGTGGGAAGTAGAAAAAAAATAAAACACTTGGAAGTAAAATCTTCCAAGTAATCTCGGGCACCAAACTTGAAAGTAAAGTCTTTCAAGTCAATTTTTGTTCCAAGCTTGGGAGTTAAAGTCTCCCAAGTTAAGTTTGTCTCACCCGCTCGGCAAGGAATTCAAATTCCGCCCCAAAATTTGGAATTGATGGATCTCTTAGTTTGGCCACGTGGGGCCCTAATTACACGAACCTCCGTCAATGCTTTCGCCCTACTATGAGAGAAACCATAGAGTTGTGATAGAAAGCTTGATTAGTGCCGGTCATCCTATGCCCGGATCGACCATAAAGATAGGGGTAACCAGTCCCCTACGCTTTGGCGCACCCACCTTAACCCTAAACTTGGAATTGACGATATCATATTTTGGAATTGACGAAAAATTAGGTGTTTTGGGGGCATGGAGGTGGAAGAGGGATAGCCATCGCGAGGTTGACTAAAGGATCATACTTTTAGGGGCATGTGCTTTTTACATGAAGGAATTCTTGGCGAACGGTAATTTTGATGATTTTTCATGACCCATTCTCAATTTGGGTACATTTTGTGAGCTTTTTGGTGATTTGAGCTTGTTGCCTATATTTTATGTCACCTTGTTTGTATAGTGGTGAATTTGCTTATTTTATGAATGGCGTTGATTTTTGGCTTGATTGATGGCTATCCCGCGAATCCTACATAATTGGTCAAGGTCAAGGAGGTCAAAGTGTTGATTGTGATGAACCTTAGGCTTGATGATTTGGTGTTTGATGGCCTCTTAGGTGATGTAGTTGATCTTGACCGGGGAATGATTGTTTCGGGTAGACCTAGGTTTGGATTGTTGTTGATTTGGTGGTGATTGAAGATTATGGAGGCGTTGATTTATGCTCATGCCACTAGTGGAAGAAGAAGAGTAGGAGAATGCTTGGTCCTCGGCAATTTTAAAAGGTTTTGGAGTTCATGATAGCCAACAAAGTGCTCATTCTAAAAAGGTATCACTTGTTGCCTACATTACACTTTGGCTCTAATCATTAAACGTTTATTTTCTCCAAGCCTTGTTCTATTGATTTGCTTGCTTGAGGACAAGCAAGGTTCAAATGTAGGGGGTTTGATATTGATCCATTTAGACATATTTATTACTCAATATCGACTTCATTTTATTCGGTTTTGATGATCGTTGGGGCTTTAAAGTTGTTTTCCTGTGCCAAAGTGTCCACTCAAGGCAAAATGCCTAACTTGGTGTAAAATTGACCAAGAAATGTTCAAATAGTGCAACGAAAATGACAAGTGCAGGAAGAAGCATCAAGAGCGCTGCTCCTGATTAAGGAGCGCCGCACCTCACAGCCAAGAGCGCCGCACCTATGGTGAAAGCGGCGCAATCACCAACGTTTTGTCTCAATTTTTTCACAGTGAGCAGAAGCGTCGCTCTTCAGAGGCAGAAGCGCCTCTCCTACAACTCCAAGAGCGCCGCACCTTAGTAAACATCGCCACACCAGATGAAGCTAAGAGCGCTGTACCTGAGTCTAAAGCGCCGCACCAATTGAAGCCAAGAGCGTCGCACCTATGTTAAGAGCGGCGCTCCTGACGCTGATTCAGCCCACTTTCCTCACCACTATAAATAGAATATGATAGGTCATTTGGCAGGAGAGCTACAGTTTTACTCCGAATTGAGTTAAGTGTTGTTGAGCTAGTGTTGTTGAGTTAGCCATGAGGTCCATTGCTATGTTTTATATTGGTTTTACTTTGATTACATGAATTGAGTAGCTCGTTAAGTGATTTTAGTAGTGAATCAATTTGTGCTTCAACACCTTTGGTGATCTAGACAACTAGAATAGGAATTTCAAGTGATTGTGTTTCTAAGCTAGGTTGGTTTTCAATTGACCTTTGTTCATGATAGTGGTGTTTGACTATCTTAAGTGACTTTGATGGTTAAAGGGTTTTAAGTGATTTTAACCCGGGCATAATCTCAATAATCAACTCATACATTACTTGATCTAGTGTTGCTAAGCTTATGTGAATTTGCAAGGTAAAATTGGATTAAGAATATTTACTAGTTCAAACAACTTAAGTGATAACAATTTGGGGAAAAACAAGGGCCATCTAAGCGTAAAGAGGATTAGATAAGTGAACACTCTTCATCATATTGATTACTTCTCATTTCTTCATTACTTGTTACTTGTTACTTGTTAAGTTTTAGTTTGTTTATCGCATATTTAGTTGATTAGTCAAAATCTCTTGCAACCCCCCCCCCCCCAATCAAACAAAACCCCTAGGATAACTATTAGTTTCAAATACATAATCTACACCGCTCTCACGGGACGAACTTGATAAGAATACTTGCATTAAGTACTATAGCAATCGGGTTTTAAGTGCTCGATAGATTGTGCGTGATTTTTGTGATATTTGAATCTTGTATAAATTTAGGGAGTTATGTATGGCATATCCACGCCACGTCACAGCGATTTATACTCCAATTTCTATTTCGGAGCTTCATTCTTTTGTTTTCTCTTCTTGCCATTAAGCACCATATGTAATGGTCCAGAATTCGTAGATATGAATTTCGGAATGAACATAGTTAATGTTCTAAGAAGGAAATTGTAATGGCACGATCTTGATCTGTCAAATTACCAGGATATCCGGAAAAGACCGAATCATCAAGAAAATATTTTCTTGATATTTTTTAGAGATAAAATAGAATACAAGAGTCGTGTAACATGGCACATGATGACGGTATGGTCTGTGAATCATCATGTTCCATTAGAAACTCAGCATGACTTACTGTAATATAATCACGTTAATCAAGTGTCATTATATTATACTAACTCGTTCTTCAGTTCCCAACACTATTTCAAAAACATTCATATTTTAAACTCGAAGGTTTCAGAATTTTGAAACTAAAATAGTTTCTTTTATGATGTAACACAGGTAGCGCGAAGAGGTAAATGATTTCGGATAACAATAGTTGTGAAGATATCTTCAGGAACATCGAAGATATTTATATTGAAAGATATGATGATACATTAGAATTTCTAACATCGATGGATGATGATGAAGATTTGTCCGTAAAGGTTTAGAGTCAGGAGCAAGGTATTCGATAATAATTTCAGCAGACACTGAATCATTTGGATTCTTTGAAGACAGGTTTAGTCTTTGTGATTTGTCCACAGCCTCCTTCAGGGTTTGCTCAATCTGTTTTCCAGTTCTAAACCTTCTCTTTTTCTGAGCTTCGCCAACATACTATTCTTTATCATCAAACTTTTGACTGTTAAGATCGTATACAGTTTTTGCTGTTTCATCAGCATTTTTCAAAATTTCGAGAACTAGTTCGCAGTTTAAGGTGTTTTTCAAAAACTTCACATTCGAAGTATGTAAGTCTTGGAGATAGACGTTATATGTATATATATAACTGTTGGCGTAGAATTGCTGCGAAATTCAAGAATAATGATTCAAGCTTTTTAGTATGGCAACTACTATTACAAGATGCAGATGAGTACATGATAGGGTTTCAATGAATAAGTATACTGATTTTTCGGAGAGGCTTGAAGATCAATGAAGTTGTTGGTAAGTTTACTGCTAATGTGGCGAGATATAAAAGGTTCCCCGGTAACAATGATGAAGGGGTAATCGTTATAATAAGGCTTATTCGAATGAACAATTGAAGTTGATTTGCTGGAGCTGTGACAAAACTGTCTATTCTGAAAAGGGATTGAAAAGTTTTTTTTTTTTTTTGGTAATAAATGCCAAAATATCTGACACGGATACGTGTTAAACTATGACTTTGGTTTCGAGAGTTTTTCAGGTGCATGACTGTGGGTAACGTGTGGTTGGATCATCATCTCGATTGTTCATTATTTGAAGTGTCTTCAGGAATTTCGAGGGGTTTAAACACAGTTTGTAATTGTTAATATACATATGATGTTCTAGGATTTTGAATGATACAAATATTTTTCTGGGTTCTATGAATAGAAATGATGTTCTAGCATAGTTTTAAAGTCAAAGTATAGCTTTGAAAGATGTAGGAATCTAAAAGTGATGATACCGATTATATCTTGAATTGAATTCTGAGATTTCAAAATCAGAATATATAATTGGATTTGAATGAGTATGGCTGTTTTGATTTCTATAAAAGAAGGTATTATAGTTATGAAAGTAGGGAGTATAGTGGATGATTTGCTAAATCAGAATCTAAGAATGTAAAATATTAATTGTGAATTTATATATCTTTCCTGTATTACCTACCAGTTAAAAGTTTCACAAGTAATCTTTTGTACGAGAGAATTTTATTACAATTTTTATGAAAATATTAATATGTATATTTTCTTCAAATGTAATACAGATTTAATGACTTAATATCATATTAAGCTCATTTGATTTTCAGCTGGAACTAGAAATGAATAATCTCTAAAACTTTAGAAATTTCATAATCTTCGTGGATTATCACTTCGACGTAAATGAAATTATGAATCCATACTTCATTAATCATTTTTATTGATATTTACTCGGTGAATGATGTTGGTGTTCGTGGGATTCTTGTGAATTTCGCAAGGTACGAATGATGTTTCTAGAAAGTTTCGAGTACATCGAAGATGAAAGTGTAAAATCAAACATGTAATTGATTAATACACTTGATTTATTATGAATTGGAATTCATTGAGTTTGGAACAGAGATTGTAGTTAACAATGGTTAAGACGTTAACGAAGGATGTACATCATTGCATATTAGTAATATGAATTAACCAAGTAGTATCTACCCTTATTTAATTCATTCATAATAGCTTAATATGAAAAGATATACTATTGTTTCCAAAATTTATATATATAAGTTATACATATAATTTCTTCAATGGAAATGAGTTAATACTTCATAACTCGTTGATATGACATACTTGTTGATTAGTGATGTTGTTCTTGGCGATTATATATCAGGTGGAGCTTGTGATGTTGTAGGTGTTGTTGATGCTGACGATGCTGACGGCACTGACGGTGCTGGTAATACTGACGGTACTGTTGATGCTGTTGGTAAAACAAGTCTAGCTTGTAAATCATACACCATTCCGGTCAGGGTTTCATTTCATCATTTCTATTCGCTCATTTATCTGGTTTATGATTAAGGCTGGAATAGATAATCTCTAAGACTTTAGAGATTACATAATCGTCGCAGAATGTTTCTCCAATGAAGTTATGAATTGATACTTCATCGGTTATTGTTGTTGGTACTCTTTGGTATCTACGGTGTGTATGACGTTGATGCTCGAGATACAGGTTGTGATGTGGGATGCGGATGTTGTTGTTGGTGGTGGTATTGGTACTATTGGTATTGATGATGGTGGTACTGTTGATGCCGGTGATGCTGCTGGTGCTTATAACCTTTGCACCATATTCTCCAAAGCCACTACTCGAGCGCGAAGCTCGTTGACTTCTTCTATTACACCGGGATTTTTGTCGGTTCAGACGAGCGGACGAATAAGATTCAGAATTTGAGATACTATATAATCGTGATGAGATACTCTGGAACTGAGAGAGAAAATGGTGTCTCGAACAGGTTCGCCGGTAAGTACTTCAGGTTCTTCGCCAAGAGGGAAATGTGGTGGATGGAAGGGATCACCTTCTTCTTGTCTCCAATAACTAAGTAGGCTACGAACCCATCCTCAATTCATCCAGAATAGATGATGGATAATTGGTTGATCCATTTCGGTCACACTGCTTTCGGAGCTAGAGTGGAAATCCATATCGGAATAGCTGTCGGAATCTAAGGAATTTGAACTAGATACGGGATCCATCTTGTATAATCAGGGAAATGATTTTTTTTATGAATTAGATTATAGGACTTAGATTTGGTATTCTTCAACATATAATTTACATATGTATATATAATATCAAAATCCCAAAAATTACGGAGGAATCTTTGAAAAAATGTCAGGCATGTTTACAGTAACAGATATGCTAAAAATTTGAATTTGTATGTACACTATCTATGCAATAAATTCAGGAAAACGTGTCTAGACTTAAGATGATAAGCAGGTAATTTCCGACAAAAATGATAAGAAAAACTTTTGATATGCAGACACGGTCGAAGTCCAGACTCACTAATGCATCTTAATAACTTTCAGTTAGACACACTAATGCAAGACCTGGTTCTCTAATGAAATGTCCCGTTCATATTGATTATAAACGTTCCATATTAATTTATTTCGTCGCGAGGTTTTGACCTCTATATGAGACGTTTTTCAAAGACTGCATTCATTTTTAAAACAATCATAACCTTTATTTTATCAATAAAGGTTTAAAAAGCATTACGTAGATTATCAAATAATGATAATCTAAAATATACTGTTTACACACGACCATTACATAATGGTTTACAATAAGAATATATTACATCAAAAATAAGTTTCTTGAATGCAGTTTTTACATAATATCATACAAACATGGACTCCAAATCTTGTCCTTATTTTAGTATGCAACAGCGGAAGCTCTTAATAATCACCTGAGAATAAACATGCTTAAAACATCAACAAAAAATGTTGGTGAGTTATAGGTTTAACCTATATATTATCAAATCATAATAATAGACCACAAGATTTCATATTTCAATACATCCCATACATAGAGATAAAAATCATTCATACGGTGAACACCTGGTAACCGACATTAACAAGATGCATATAGAATATCCCCATCATTCCGGGACACCCATCAGACATGATAAAATCGAAGTACTAAAGCATTCCAAATTCCAGAATGGGGCTTGTTGAGCCTGATAGATCTATCTTTAGGATTCGCGTCAATTTGGGGGTCTGTTCCCAAATTCTTAGGCTACCAAGCTAAAAAGGGGCATATTCGGCTTCGATCATTCACCCATATAAAGTAGTTTCATTTACTTGTGTCTATTTCGTAAAATATTTATAAAATTGCATGTATTCTCATCCCAAAATATTAGATTTTAAAAGTGGGACTATAACTCACTTTCACATATTTTTACTTCGTCGGGAAGTAAGACTTGTCCACTGGTCGATTCACGAACCTCAGGTTTTGTGGATAAACCTACTGGAAATGAGAAAAATAAATCTAGCTTCAAAGGATCCTTGGATGGCTTTAAAGTTCTTGTATTAGAAAGATATCTTACTGTAAATAAGAAAGATTTCTTGAGGTTGGATGATCACTTTACAAGATTGGAAGTAAGCTAGCAAACTTGGAAGTATTCTTGATTTTATGAAACTATAACTTATAGAATTTATGAAGAACACTTAGAACTTGAAGATAGAACTTGAGATAGATCAATTAGATGAAGAAAATTGAAGAATGAAAGTGTTTATAGGTGTTTTTGGTCGTTGGTATATGGATTAGATATAAAGGATGTGTAATTTTGTTTACATGTAAATAAGTCATGAATGATTACTAATATTTTTGTAATTTTATGAGATATTTCATGCTAGTTGTCAAATGATGATTCCCACATGTGTTAGGTGACTCACATGGGCTGCTAAGAGCTGATCATTGGAGTGTATATACCAATAGTACATACATCTAAAAGCTGTGTATTGTACGAGTACGAATACGGGTGCATACGAGTAGAATTGTTGATGAAACTGAACGAGGATGTAATTGTAAGCATTTTTGTTAAGTAGAAGTATTTTGATAAGTGTCTTGAATTCTTTCAAAAGTGTATGAATACATATTAAAACACTACATGTATATACATTTTAACTGAGTCGTTAAGTCATCGTTAGTCGTTACATGTAAATGTTGTTTTGAAACCTTTAGGTTAACGATCTTGTTAAATATTGTTAACCCATTGTTTATTATATCTAAAGAGATGTTAAATTATTACATTATCATGATATTATGATATATTAATATATCTTAGTATGATATATATACAGTTAAATGTTGTTACAACGATAATCGTTACATATATGTCTCGTTTCGAAATTCTTAAGTTAGTAGTCTTGTTTTACATATGTAGTTCATTGTCAATATACATAATGACATGTTTACTTATCATTTATCATGATTAAACATAGTGTAACAATATCTTAATATAATTCATATGTAATTAGTAAGACGTAGTTATAACGATAATCATTATATATATCGTTTCGAGTTTCTTAATTCAATAAACACAATTTTATATATATAACTCATTGTTAAAATACCTAATGAGATACTTACTTATCATAATATCATGTTAATTATATATATAATCATATATATGTCATCATATAGTTTTTACAAGTTTTAACGTTCGTGAATCACCGGTCAACTTGGGTGGTCAATTGTCTATATGAAACCAATTTCAATTAATCAAGTCTTAACAAGTTTGATTGCTTAACATGTTGGAAACACTTAATCATGTAAATATTAATTTCATTTAATATATAAACATGGAAAAGTCGGGTCACTACAGTACCTACCCGTTAAATAAATTTCGTCCCGAAATTTTAAACAGTTGGAGGTGTTGACGTATCTTCTGGAAATAAGTGCGGGTATTTCTTCTTCATCTGATCTTCTCATTCCCAGGTGAACTCTGGTCCTCTATGAGCATTCCATGGAACCTTAAAAATTGGTATTTTGTTTTGCTTAAGTCTTTTAACCTCACGATCCATTATTTCAACGGGTTCTTCGATAAATTGAAGTTTTTCGTTGATTTGGATTTCGTCTAACGGACTAGTGAGATCTTTTTTAGAAAAACATTTCTTCAAATTCGAGACGTGGAAAGTGTTATGTACAGTCACGAGTTGTTGAGGTAACTCAAGTCGGTAAGCTACTGGTCCGACGCGATCAATAACCTTGAATGGTCCAATATACCTTGGGTTTAATTTCCCTAATTTACCAAATCGAACAACGCCTTTCCAAGGTGCAACTTTAAGCATGACCATCTCTCCAATTTCAAATTCTATATCTTTTCTTTTAATGTCAGCGTAGCTCTTTTGTCGACTTTGGGCGGTTTTCAATCGTTGTTGAATTTGGATGATCTTCTCGGTAGTTTCTTGTATTATCTCCGGACCCGTAATCTGTCTATCCCCCACTTCACTCCAACAAATCGGAGACCTGCACTTTCTACCATAAAGTGCTTCAAAAGGCGCCATCTCAATGCTTGAATGGTAGCTGTTGTTGTAAGAAAATTCTGCTAACGGTAGGTGTCGATCCCAACTATTTCCGAAATCAATAACACATGCTCGTAGCATGTCTTCAAGAGTTTGTATCGTCCTTTCGCTCTGCCCATCAGTTTGTGGATGATAGGCAGTACTCATGTCTAGACGAGTTCCTAATGCTTGCTGTAATGTCTGCCAGAATCTTGAAATAAATCTGCCATCCCTATCAGAGATAATAGAGATTGGTATTCCATGTCTGGAGACGACTTCCTTCAAATACAGTCGTGCTAAATTCTCCATCTTGTCATCTTCTCTTATTGGCAGGAAGTGTGCTGATTTGGTGGGACGATCAACTATTACCCAAATAGTATCAAAACCACTTGTAGTCCTTGGCAATTTAGTGATGAAATCCATGGCAAGGTTTTCCCACTTCCATTCCGGGATTTCGGGTTGTTGAAGTAGACCTGATGGTTTCTGATGCTCAGCTTTGACCTTAGGACACGTCAAACATTCCCCTATGTATTTAGCAACATCGGCTTTCATACCTGGCCACTAAAAATGTTTCTTGAGATCCTTGTACATCTTTCCCGTTCCAGGATGTATTGAGTATCTGATTTTATGAGCTTCTCTAAGTACCATTTCTCTCATATCTCCAAATTTTGGTACCCAAATTCTTTCAGCCCTATATCGGGTTCCGTCTTTTCGAATATTAAGATGCTTCTCCGATCCTTTGGGTATTTCATCCTTTAAATTTCCCTCTTTTAAAACTCCTTGTTGTGCCTCCTTTATTTGAGTAGTAAGGTTAGTGTGAATCGTTATATTCATAGCTTTTACTCGAATGGGTTCTCTGTCCTTTCTGCTCAAGGCGTCGGCTACCACATTTGCCTTCCCCGGGTGGTAACGAATCTCAAAGTCGTAATCATTCAACAATTCAATCCACCTACGCTGCCTCATATTCAGTTGTTTCTGATTAAATATGTGTTGAAGACTTTTGTGGTCGGTATATATAATACTTTTGACCCCATATAAGTAGTGCGTCCAAGTCTTTAATGCAAAAACAACCGCGCCTAATTCCAAATCATGCGTCGTATAATTCTGTTCGTGAATCTTCAATTGTCTAGACGCATAAGCAATTACTTTCGTTCGTTGCATTAATACACAACCGATACCTTGCTTTGAGGCATCACAATATATCACAAAATTATCATTCCCTTCAGGTAATGACAATATAGGTATCGTAGTTAACTTTTTCTTTAACAATTGAAACGCTTTCTCTTGTTCATCTTTCCATTCAAATTTCTTCCCTTTATGCGTTAATGCAGTCAAGGGCTTTGCTATTCTGGAAAAGTCTTGGATGAACCTTCTGTAGTAACCAGCTAGTCCTAAAAACTGACGTATTTGTTTCAGAGTTTTCGGGGTTTCCCATTTTTCAACGGTTTCAATCTTTGCTGGATCCACCTGAATACCTTCTTTGTTCACTATGTGACCGAGGAATTGAACTTCTTCCAACCAAAATGCACACTTTGAAAACTTAGCGTACAGTTTTTCTTTTCTTAACAAATCTAGCACTTTTCTCAAATGTTTTTCATGCTCTTGGTCATTCTTTGAGTAAATAAGTATGTCATCGATGAAAACAATGACAAACTTGTCAAAGTATGGTGCACACACTCGGTTCATGAGGTCCATGAACACAGCTGGTGCGTTAGTCAATCCAAACGGCATAACCATAAACTCGTAATGACCGTAACGCGTCCTAAAAGCAGTCATTGGAATATCATCCTCCTTCACTCGCATTTGATGATACCCAGAACGTAAATCAATCTTCGAATAAACCGACGAGCCTTGTAGTTGATCAAATAAGTCGTCGATTCTCGGTAGTGGGTAACGGTTCTTGATGGTAAGTTTGTTCAACTCTCGGTAGTCGATACACAACCTAAATGTACCATCCTTCTTCTTGACAAACAAAACAGGAGCTTCCCATGGTGATGTGCTTGGTCGAATGAAACCACGCTCTAAAAGTTCCTGTAACTGACTTTGTAATTCTTTCATTTCGCTGGGTGCGAGTCTGTATGGAGCACGAGCTATTGTTGTAGCTCCTGGTACAAGGTCTATTTGAAATTCAACGGATCGATGTGGGGTAATCCCGGTAATTCTTTCGGAAATACATCGGGAAATTCTTTTGCAACGGGAACATCACTGATGTTCTTTTCTTCAGGTTTAACTTCCTTGATATGTGCTAGAATGACGTAACAACCTTTTCTTATTAGTTTCTGCGCCTTCAAACTACTAATAAGATTTAATTTCGCATTGTTCTTCTCTCCGTACACCATTAAAGGTTTTCCCTTTTCACGCATAATGCGAATCGCATTTTGTAACAAACGACCTCTGCTCTCACCTTTTTCAACCAGTCTATACCAATTCTTACATCAAAACTCCCTAACTCGACAGGTATTAAATCAATTTTAAACGTTTCATCCCCCAGTTTAATTTCTCTATCCCGACATATATTATCTGCTGAAATTAATTTACCATTTGCTAATTCGAGTAAAACTTTACTATCCAAAGGCGTCAATGGGAAACTTAACTTAGCACAAAAATCTCTACTCATATAGCTTCTATCCGCACCCGAATCAAATAAAATATAAGCAGATTTTTTATCAATAAGAAACGTACCCGTTACAAGCTCCGAGTCTTCCTGCGCTTCTTCCGTATTAATATTGAAAACTCTTCCTCGGCCCTGCCCATTAGTATTCCCCTGATTCGGGCAATTACTTCTAATGTGGCCCGGTTTTCCACATCCATAACAAACAAAGGCGGCATTACTTGTTTCGCCACTATTTGTTCCTTTAGTTCTGTTAAACTTTGGTCCGTAGACCTCACACTTTTTCGCACCATGGCCAGTTCTTTTACACTTGGTGCAAAATGTCGTGCAGAACCCATTCTGGTGGTACTCTTCACACCTTTGGCATTTTTGGTTTTTGTTGCCGTTGTTGTTATTGAGGTTGTTGTTGGGATTGTTATTATTGTTGGAACGGTTGTTGTAGTTGTTGTTGTTGTTGGGACGTTTGTTGTAGTTATTGTTGGGATTGCGGTTATTGTCGCGATTGTTGTTGCGGTTGTGGTTGTAATTGTTGTTGTTGTATTGGTGACCCTTATCACTGGTTTCTTCCTACTTTCTCTTGAGTTGTTTCGTGTTGGCTTCTTCGGCCGCCTGCTCTTTAATTCTTCCCTCAATCTGATTTATGAGTTTATGAGCCATTCGACTTGCCTTTTGTATGGAAACGGGCTCGTGTGAACTCACATCTTCTTGAATCCTTACTGGTAACCCTTTTACAAATGCGTTGATCTTCTCTTCTTCATCTTCGAACGCTCCCGGACACAATAGGCACAACTCTGTGAATCTTCGTTCATATGTGGTAATGTCGAACCCTTGTGTTCGTAACTCCCTAAGTTTTACCTTGAGTTTATTGACTTAGTTTCTAGGATGGTACTGCTCGTTCATCAATTTCTTGAATGCCGACCACGGTAGTACGTAAGCAGCATTTTGTCCTACATGTTCAAGATAGGTGTTCCACCACATTAACGCAGTACCTATGAAGGTATGCGTAGCGTACTTAACTTTGTCCTCTTCAGTACACTTACTTATGGCAAACACCGATTCGACTTTCTCGGTCCACTGTTTCAATCCAATTGGTCCTTCGGTTCCATCAAATTCCAAAGGTTTGCAGGCAGTGAATTCTTTGTAGGAGCATCCTACATGATTTCTTGTGGAATTAGTTCCACTGCTAGATCCAGAGTTATTGTTATTTTGCATCACAGCCTGTACTCCGGCTATGCTTGCTGCAAGGAAAACACGGAAGTTTCCTCGCTCATGTTCAAATTCTGATGAGTCGCTGGTGCCATCTCCTTCAAAAATAGCCAAAAGAATTGAGTTAATCATATAGAATTTAAGAGTAGTCAATAGTATTTCGTAGCATAATATGAACTCATTTATAAAAGCTTTTTCTTCATATTAGCGTTTTATAAGTTTAAATTCGGGTACTACCTACCCGTTAAGTTCATACTTAGTAGCTAATATACAAATCAACTACTACAATTTCATATGAAAAACTGATTATAATAATATATCACATATAAATATTCTTCAAACTTACAACATCGCTATATTACATATAACATGAAATATAGTACACTTTGATACAGGACAGTTTTGAAGATAAATCTAGTTAATACTCAAGTTGTTCAGCAAAGGAAATAAAGACACGTAATTCATAAGTCCAGAAACAAGTCATGCATTCTGGTTTTACTAAGACGACTTCCCATCCTTGGTCTTGTGGAAAATAACCGTTATGACCATTGGCTAGGCAGCATGTTGTAATGTCGTCAAAAGGACGAGGGTTTCGTAATGTCCAACAGCCCCGTAATAATCTAAAAACCTTGTTTCTCACCCCAACTATTGAATCCGTCACTTGTGGGAAGGTTTTATTTAAAATTTGCAATCCGATGTTCTTTTTCTCACTTTGGTAAGAAGCAAACATCACTAACCCGTAAGCATAACATGCTTTTTTATGTTGCATGTTAGAAGCTCTTTCTAATTCACAAAATCCTATGTTGGGATATGTTGAGTCAAAATAGGTTCTTAACCCGTAGCGTAAAATTGCATTTGGGTTCCCCGCATTTAACGCTTTAAAGAAAACACGGCTTAACTTACGGTCTCCCCAATGTGATATACCCCACCTATCAAAGGAAAGCCTTTTATAAACTAAGGCATTTCTGGAAAGTCTTTCAAATGTTTGACAAGTTAATTTCGCCATAACTAAATGTGCTGATGAATTTTGACCGACTCTAGACAAGATTTCCTCAATCATATCCTCTGGTAGGTCTTCTAAAATATTCGGTTGTCTACCCTTAACGTCCACTTTGTTTTTATACTGTAAAATAGACAAGGATTAGATTCGTAATAACAAACAATACAAGCAATTTTTACATAGAACATAAAAGTACAAGCACACTACAATACATATAATACACAACATGATTACAACCCTCTAATCTGAATCACTGGTTTCTTTTTCTTCGGACTTGGTTCGTTTTCCTAATTTTCTAGGAATATATGGTGTTCCTCTAATACGAGTCGTCGTTTTCCATAATGGTTTAGAAAAACCTGGTGGTTTAGAGGTTTCCGGGTCATTGTTATATTTTAGGAAATACGGATGTTGCCGATACATATAAAGTTCATCGGGGTTGGAATCGAGTTTCTCTATTTTTATACCTTTTCCCTTATTATTTTCTTTCGCTTTATTAAATTGGGTTGAGGTAATTTATATAACATCATCGGAATCCTCATCGGGATCCGATTCATCGGAATATTGATAATCTTCCCAAAATTTTGCTTCCTCGGCGGAAACACCATTGACCATTATTAACTTTCGTCCGTTGGTTGAGGATTTTCTTATATTTAATCGATTTACTATAGGTATCAATATTTCTTCCTCTGGAACCTCTTCTTCTTCCGGTTCCTCCTCTTCTGATTCCTCTTCTTCCGGTTCCTCTTCTTCTGGTTCCTCTTCTTCCGGTTCCTCTTCGAGAATTTGTGAATCTTCCCAAATTATATTTGACTCTTCATTATTATTAGGTGAGTCGATGGGATTTGTACTAGTGGTAGACATCTATCACACAATATCAAACACATTAAGAGGTTAATATATCACATAATATTTACATGTTAATAATATATAGTTTCCAACAAAAGTGTTAAGCAATCGTTTTTAAAGAAAACACGGTCGAAGTCCAGACTCACTAATGTATCCTAACAAACTCGATAAGACATACTAATGCAATTTTCTGGTTCTCTAAGACCAACGCTCGGATACCAACTGAAATGTCCCGTTCATATTGATTATAAACGTTCCATATTAATTGATTTCGTCGCGAGGTTTTGACCTCTATATGAGACGTTTTTCAAAGACTGCATTCATTTTTAAAACAACCATAACCTTTATTTTATCGATAAAGGTTTAAAAAGCATTACGTAGATTATCAAATAATGATAATCTAAAATATACTGTTTACACACGACCATTACATAATGGTTTACAATAAGAATATATTACATCAAAAATAAGTTTCTTGAATGCAGTTTTTACATAATATCATACAAGCATGGACTCCAAATCTTGTCCTTATTTTAGTATGCAACAGCGGAAGCTCTTAATAATCACCTGAGAATAAACATGCTTAAAACGTCAACAAAAAATGTTGGTGAGTTATAGGTTTAACCTATATATTCTCAAATCATAATAATAGACCACAAGATTTCATATTCCAATACATCCCATACATAGAGATAAAAATCAATCATACGGTGAACACCTGGTAACCGACATTAACAAGATGCATATAGAATATCCCATCATTCTGGGACACCCATCGGACATGATAAAATCGAAGTACTAAAGCATTCCAAATTCCAGAATGGGGCTTGTTGAGCCCGATAGATCTATCTTTAGAATTCGCGTCAATTTGGGGGTCTGTTCCCAAATTCATAGGCTACCAAGCTAAAAAGGGGCATATTCGGCTTCGATCATTCACCCATATAAAGTAGTTTCATTTACTTGTGTCTATTTCGTAAAATGTTTATAAAATTGCATGTATTCTCATCCCAAAATATTAGATTTTAAAAGTGGAACTATAACTCACTTTCACATATTTTTACTTCGTCGGAAAGTAAGACTTGGCCACTGGTCGATTCACGAACCTCAGGTTTTGTGGATAAACCTACTGGAAATGAGAAAAATAGATCTAGCTTCAAAGGATCCTTGGATGGCTTGAAAGTTCTTGTATTAGAAAGATATCTTACTGTAAATAAGAAAGATTTCTCGAGGTTGGATGATCACTTTACAAGATTGGAAGTAAGCTAGCAAACTTGGAAGTATTCTTGATTTTATGAAACTAGAACTTATAGAATTTATGAAGAACACTTAGAACTTGAAGATAGAACTTGAGAGAGATCAATTAGATGAAGAAAATGAAAGTGTTTGTAGGTGTTTTTGGTCGTTGGTATATAGATTAGATATAAAAGATGTGTAATTTTGTTTACATGTAAATAAGTCATGAATGATTACTAATATTTTTGTAATTTTATGAGATATTTCCTGCTAGTTGTCAAATGATGATTCTCACATGTGTTAGGTGACTCACATGGGCTGCTAAGAGCTTATCATTAGAGTGTATATACCAATAGTACATACATCTAAAAGCTGTGTATTGTACGAGTACGAATACGGGTGCATACGAGTAGAATTGTTGATGAAACTGAACGAGGATGTAATTGTAAGCATTTTTGTTAAGTAGAAGTATTTTGATAAGTGTCTTGAAGTCTTTCAAAAGTGTATGAATACATATTAAAACACTACATGTATATACATTTTAACTGAGTCGTTAAGTCATCGTTAGTCGTTACATGTAAATGTTGTTTTGAAACCTTTAGGTTAACGATCTTGTTAAATGTTGTTAACCCATTGTTTATTATATCTAAAGAGATGTTAAATTATTACATTATCATGATATTATGATATATTAATATATCTTAGTATGATATATATATATATATACAGTTAAATGTTGTTACAACGATAATCGTTACATATTTGTCTCGTTTCGAAATTCTTAAGTTAGTAGTCTTGTTTTTCATATGTAGTTCATTGTCAATATACATAATGACATGTTTACTTATCATTTATCATGATTAAACATAGTGCAACAATATCTTGATATGATTCATATGTAATTAGTAAGACGTTGTTATAACGATAATCGTTATATATATCGTTTCGAGTTTCTTAATTCAATAAACACAATTTTATGTATATAACTCATTGTTAAAATACCTAATGAGATACTTACTTATCATAATATCATGTTAATTATATATATAATCATATATATGTCATCATATAGTTTTTACAAGTTTTAACGTTCGTGAATCACCGGTCAACTTGGGTGGTCAATTGTCTATATGAAACCTATTTCAATTAATCAAGTCTTAACAAGTTTGATTGATTAACATGTTGAAAATACTTAATCATGTAAATATTAATTTCATTTAATATATATAAACATGAAAAAGTTTGGGTCACTACAGCTAAGACCACCGCTCTGATACCAACTGAAATGCCCCATTCATATCGATTATAAACGTTACATAATAATTGATTTCATTGCGAGATATTTGACCTCTAAATAATACATTTTACAAACATTGCATTCGTTTTTAAAAGACAAACTTTCATTACATCGAAAGTTGATACGCATGCATACCATTTCATAATATATCCAAACTATAAATGACTTAATCTCTCATTTACTTAATAATAATCTTTATTGAACTCTACGACTTGAATGCAACGTCTTTTGAAATATGCCATGAATGACTCCAAGTAATATCTTTAAATGAGCAAATGCACAGCGGAAGATTTCTTTCAAACCTGAGAATAAACATGCTTTAAAGTGTCAACCAAAAGGTTGGTGAGTTCATTAGTTTATCATAATCGATCATTTCCATAATTTTAATAGACCACAAGATTTTCATTTTCATTTCTCATAAATATACATCTCATATCAAGCATTTCGCAAACTGCATAGAGATAAAAATCATTCATATGGTGAACACCTAGTAACCGACATTAACAAGATGCATATAGGATATCCCCAAAACAGAATCATATCGTCTGTATAATAATAAGTCGAAGTACTAAAGCATCCGTACCTCGGATGGGGTCTGTTAGGCCCATAGATCTATCTTTAGGATTCGTGTCAATTAGGGGCTCGGTTCCCTAATTCTTAGATTACCAGGCTATAAGGGGCATATTCGGCTTCGATCCATTCAACCATATAATCTAGTTTCGATTACTTGTGTCTATTTCGTAAAACATTTATAAAAACAGCACATGTATTCTCAGTCCCAAAAATATATATTGCAAAATCATTTAAAAAGGGAGCAAATGAAACTCACAATACTGTATTTCGTAGCAATTATGTATATGATGGCACTGAACAAGTGCAGGGTTGGCCTCGGATTCACGAATCTATATTAGTATATGTATTTATATGTTGGTCAATATCTGTCTACCAATTTAAGTCAAGTCGTAGTGTATCACAATCCTAATGCTCGAGACCGATATGCAAAAGTCAACAAAAGTCAATTTAACCCAAAATGACTTCTAAAATCTATATATGTTTATTATATAACTTAAATATAGTCGTCTTATATATTTATTAGATTTTATTAAATTAAATAATACAAGTCATTTATTAATAAATAAAAATTTATATTAAAATTTATATATGATAAAAATATACTTTTATATATCTCAAGTAATAAAATTTATACGGTTCACTCAATATCATAAAAATATAGTGGTATGTATTATTAATGTAATTGTATCACATATTTATTTGATAAAATAATATTGATAATAATAATAATGAACAAAAGTTGTATTATTTTGTAATAATAATAATATTAATTATTTTAATTAATAATAATAATAACATTATTTATGTTTATTAATGATAATAATAATTTTAATAATAAATAATATTATTATAATCATGTTAATGATAATAACAATGATAATAATATTGTTGTTATTAATAATACTAATAATATTCATAAAATAATAATTTTAATGAATACATTTTCTAACAATTATAGTAATCTTAATAATAACGATACTTTTTAATATTAACTGTAATAATAATAATATTTTATATAAAAATAATAATTCTATTCAAAATGATAATTTTTAATAATAATAACACTAAAATGATAATAATAATGATATTTTATAATAACAATGATATTTTTATTAAAAATGATAATTTTAATACAAATGATAGTTTTAATATTAATGATACTTTTAATAATAATAATGATAAAAATAATGAAAACGATATTTTTATCTAAATCAATATCTTACAATATTTTAATTTCACCATGATACTTATACTCATTATTTCCTAATCGATTTGTTTAATAGCTTTTAGTCCTCTTTTATATCGCATTCATAATAATGATAATAATAGTAATCATAATAATTAGATGATACAATATTAGTTTTAATGATAATGATACTAATAATAATAATTATAATAATACTAATGATAATACTAATAATATTTATAATGATAATAATAATAATAATGATAATAATAATAATAATAATAATAATAATAATAATAATAATAATAATAATAATAATAATAATAATAATAATAATAATAATAATAACGATAATATTAATAATAACCTTAATGATAAAAACGATAGTAATAATAATAACAATAACAATTTTTAATGATAATACTTATATTAATAATAATAACGATAATAATAATAATAATAATTAGATAGTAATAGTAATGACGATAATAACGACGATAGTAATAATAATCATTTTAATAATGATACTAAAATTAACGACATGCATATAAAATACCTTATCTTAGTAGCATATGTATTAAATTCATGATTTATCATAAACCATTTAACAACGAAACTAAGCATACAAAACACGCATAATCATATATACTCGAGCACTAGTCAGGGATACACTATTAATATATAAAAGATAAGATATGAATGCTCACGTATTAATATTGTGATTCAATATTGCAGAAAAGTACGTAGACGCAACGAAAATGATAAACGTTAGGTTGACCTCACGAGCAATACCCTCGAACAATACCCATAACCTTCATAGCTATAACCCATAATTTCCTTAGCTCTATCCCGTTTGAAAACTTATTTTGAAATTGCCTGAACATAACTCCGTCGTAGTATTTTATGTATACTAATAATATCTTGAAATAATACTGAGTAAATATATATATGTAAATCGATTGAGGGAGTTTAGAGAAATATATTTTCAAGTTTCTATGAAATAATAAAACCTATTGAATTCTATTTATAATAGATTTTTGAATTATTAAAGTGAATTATTAAAGTATGAATTATTAAAGTATAAATTATTAAAGTGAATTATTAAAGTATGAATTATTAAAGTGAATTATTAAAGTATGAATTATTAAAGTGAATTATTAAATTTAAAGTAAAGTAAAGGTAAAGTTAAAGTATAGTAAAAGTATAAAACTATGTACGTATAATACGCGTATAAATATATATAATATTAATTTAAATCGTTATATATATTTAATAAAATAAAATATAAATATCGTTATCTTTATCATACTGGTTAAGTAACGAGTTGTCAAAAGTAGTTCTAGATATTTATAAAAGTTATATACGTTTTAATAATAAAGTTCTTTTTAAATTGAAAACGTTTTTGTGCGTTTGAAACTAAATCAAATAAATATGATAATTTTATTTTCCAAAACTAAATATATTTAAGAATCATTTTGTTAAAAGGTTAAAATAATGGAAATCGTTATATCATAAAATGTTTTTAGAAAAGTAGAATTATATATATTCATAATAGGTTTCAAGTTTTTAAATTATAGTCTGTTGGTGAAGCATGGAATAAAGTCCAAAGGTTAAATAAACGTATGAAATTATCTTAATGTAAAATGTCGATTTATTTAACTTGTCAATACCTATTTTTTAAGTTATCTATATTCCCTAATTTCACTTTCACCTTAACTAATATGAAAACTAAATTGTTATTTTATCAAAAGTAACTAGGTAATTATTGTAAAGCATGCATTGAAAATCAAACAGAAATTTCCACTAACTTTTGTCTAACACACGTTAATTGACATCTTGTTCTCACTTGTGGATCACTTTACCAATTTTTCTGAATATCGTTAAAAAGGAATGATTTCTCAAATCAATGTGGACCTCGTAACAGAGACTCATAACAAATTCATCATGTATCTGATAATTCAATCATTTGATATTATCTTTTAATTCCGTCGATAAATATATTAAACAATATATTGAAACAAATACGTTCATGTAAAGTATTATACATCCAATACTTTGTTAACGTTTTCAATTAATATTTATATATATAATCATATATGCACATCCAGTTATATATATATTGTTCGTGAATCGTCGAGCACGGTCAAAGGGTAATTGTTTACAAGAATATAATTCCAAAACTTTCGAGACTCAACATTACAGACTTTGGTTATCGTGTTAGAAACATATAAAGATTAAGTTTAAATTTGGTCGGAAATTTCCGGGTTGTCACATGTAAAGTGATTAAGTGTAGGTTTTGGTGTTGTTTTCTTGTTGTCGGGTTGTTATCAAGATATGATTACTGACTCGGATTGTATCATTCTCAGGTGATAAAGGAACGGAGAAGACTCAGTAACATTATACCACTGAGTTCTTACTGGTAATCGGTAAGTGGGACTATCCTTATGGATATTGGTATTTGGTAACAAGTGTAGTTACTACCCACTGTTTGCTTAATATAGATTATGATAATCTATGTATGCATGTTAATTATTGTTGTAATGATAAGTAGTAGGTTATACTACTGTTATCAGGTTTCCGCTTAGATTGAAATAGTAGAATTCCTGATTAGATTGTCTTGTGGTTATTAGTGATGTTACCTATGGTGAGATTGTAGGTGGGTTATGTGCACATTTGGGAACTGGCCGTGTATAGAAGGATCAGTACCTTCTGTGTATAGAAGGGACGGAAGAGGTCAACCGTGTATAGAAGGGTTGGGCTCGGGGGTTATTGTACGGGCAGTATATTGCAATTGACGTATGTAAATATCAGGAGAGGTATACTGTGGGACAATAACTGGAGCTATTGGTACGGCTCTAGCTTGATCAGCTAGTAGTTGTAGACCTGGCGGGGTCAACGATCCTCTTGGAGTTTATAGCCTTTAGAGCTATGTATAGCCATTAGTGTTATGGGAGTGAATAGCTGTGTAGAGCTATTGATATCATTAGTGAGTAGCTATGTATAGCTATGTAAGGTTATGTTGGTGTAATGCCTTTGGTGCCTTTACTGAATAGCTTGTTGATGCTATTGCTACTCTGTTAATTGAATCACTTCCTAGCTCTGTGTGATATGGATGTGTAATGTTATATTATGCAATAGCTATGTAACGCTATGTCCACATGCCCGTAACCAGATCCATGCTCCCTAAAAGCTAGGCTTGGTACTTTGTATTAGTATCTATTGTGATATCTCATTCACTTAGCGTTATGCTAATCCCCCATATTTTCTCCCCTGCAGGTTATATTGTTTTACATGCTAGGGACGGGAGAAGATAATCGTATTCTAGTTATGTTTGACACAATGAAGAACTGTGATGTTTGAGATAACTATGCTCAACTGTTTTGAAAAGTAACACCGATTGAACTGTAATGTATATTAATGAGATGTTTTTAACATATGAGTATTATATGCTATAAATACTTCCGCTGTGATTTAAAAAAAAGTACGGTGTTACACGCGGCATAAGGGAAAATCCAAAGAAAATACAGGCTATTGATGAGATGGTCTCGCCGAGAACAAAAAGGAAGTGCAGAGTTTGAATGGAAAGCTTGCAGCTCTCTCTGTATTCCTGTCCAAAGCAGCTGAACGTTCATTACCATTTTTCCAAGTCTTGAAATCTAGCGTAAGAAGAAATTTCAACTGAACCCTAGTGGCGGAGCAAGCTTTTCAGGATATGAAGGTTCTAATCAGGATGCTACCAACGCTGACCGCCCCAGTACCGGGTAGAGTAGTCATTCTAATATATTTTTATGATTAAAAACGAATTTGTTTGCTAACAATTCTGGCTTTCAGGAGAAACATTAACAGTATACTTGGCATCGGGTGCCGATGCAATAAGATCAGTACTAGTCGCGGAGCGTAACGGAACTCAGACATCACGGGAGAATTTTCTAACATTTGTTGAACAGGTACTAAGCAAACCGAAAGTATCAGGCAGGTTAGCCAAATGGGCAATCGAACTTGGGGAATATGAGATCATTTACGCCCCACATAAAACTGTTAAAGGGCAAATCATTGCTGATTTCATGGTAGAATTCGTTAAAGAACGAGGTGTCGTTTAGTGTTCATTATCAATGTGTGATTGGTCGAAGCTCCAGTAGGTAGCCACTCCCTTCTCAGGGAACCGTACGTGAGACTTCCGCATCATACGGCTCCGTCCCGAGCTTCCGTCGTCGGCCTTGTCATTAGACCACTATCTATGCATGTATTTTCAGCCTGGACTCTATAATCTTTTGCTTCTCGGGTGGTGGCGAACAATGCTGCTTGCGTTGCGGTTCATTATCAATGTTCAATTTAGACAATAAAATTGGTTGTGCCGAGAGAAACTGTAATTGTCATTTAGCTCCAATTTTCCTTGTCTACTTTTATTTTCATTATTATTATTAAATTTTCAATTATAGTTATATTATTTTAAATAAGACAATATAAATGTTATAATAAATATCTAAATAAAATCATTCCATTAATAAAAAAAAATATATTACTTAAAAGGAAAAAAATATATCACTTAAAATAAAAAAGAAATACACACATACGATTGTTTTTAATATATAAAACCATTAACTCGATAAATTATCGTTTTCAGCAACATGTTCGAAATCTTCATTAATCGAGGCAATATTCTTCTGCATCTTACGCCTAATCGCCTCATTTTTCAACCGGATTGACTCCATGTCTACTTCCGTCATATCAATAGTTAACGCTCTCATTTGTGCTTCAAGTTTCCTTGTGTATTAGTACGATGCTTCTTCTCCGCTAACCGTACTAAAATCTTATTGAACAGACATATGCAACAACTCACGAGATGAATTGCTGGATGACCCACCATCCGACCTCACTTTCTTTGACTTCCATGGCTTTCCGAGTGGACGCCTCAAACGATCACGTCCAAATAATTATGCTTTTGGGTTTGGTTCTCCTCTTTCTTCTTCGTCTCTTATCATTTTGTGTGTTTCCGACATACGAGTCTTTCGAAATTGTGACCCAACTTTCAGCCAAGCGTAATTCATCTTGTTCAAGCTAAGTGTTTTGAATGATTGTCGGTTTTTTACCCTTTCCACCATCCTTAACCAACTTTATTTTTCCCTTTATCTTTGTTTCTTTGATGTTGGTGTTTCGACCTCGTCTTCGAACGAATAGGTGGTTGATTCATTTGTGAATTGAGGTTGATGAGTGATTGATTGTTGGCTCGATTCTTTCATGACAAAAATGCATTCATTTCTTCGGGTGATAATTGTTGATCAGATACGATAACTTGGTACCGGTATAGGCGGAATCGGATGAGCCGCGTTAAAAGCTGCCGATTCCAATTGTATGAAAAATGATTACTGTTGGAAATTTAGTGTAATTGAGGGATGTAGTCTACACTTGCAAATGGGTTAGGTGGTACGGAGTGTACACCTATTAAGTGATAGATTAACCGGACCCAAAAGTGATTTTCCATTATTTACTTTCATGACTTGGTCTACTTGGAATTTGACCAAGTGTTTTTGTGCTATATCTTCTTAGTCAGCTAAAATTTGACTAATTGTTTTCTGTGTTATGTCTTATTAGTCAGCTGAAATTTGGCTAAGTGTTTGGCGCTCCCTCTGAAGAGGGAGTATAAGAGGCAGCAAGGAAAACACTTAAGAAATTTGGCTAAGTGTTTAGTGCTCCCTGAAGAGGCAGCACATGCTCCCTCTGAAGAGGCAACACATGCTCCATCTGAAGAGGCAACACATACTCTTCTGCAAAAGGGTTCTTGTTTTCTGCCAAAAACAAGAACGTGAAATCTGTCTTATCCCAAAGTGATATTCCTGTAACCCGGACAATTAGGGTCGAATAATTACTTTCGGAAAGTGATACCACGATTAAGTGATTTATCCGGATATCGATTGTTATACCCTATCGAAAAATCTAAAATTTCCAACAATTACTTGGGTTATATTAATTGTATGGAGAGTTTTGATTGTATGACATATTTGTAAATAAATGGTTGATATTTTTATAAAATGTATATATAGAGAGATTGAGATGATAAAGGTGTGAAAATGGTGTATGAATTATATATATATATATATATATATATATATATATATATATATATATATATATATATATATATATATATATATATATATATATATATATAGAGAGAGAGAGAGAGAGAGAGAGAGAGAGAGAGAGAGAGAGAGAGAGGGGGGAGGGAGGGAGGGTAGTATTGTGCGGTAAATAAATAACTAAAGTAAATATTAAATATACAGGAAATGATCCGTTGTAAAAAGCTAATGGTTATAATTTGAAAAAAATCATTGAAAATGCGTAATTGATCAATGTCGGAATACTGACGCGGTAAATTGGACGCCAGAATCGGCGCGTTGCCGATGTCATTTTCTATTATGTTCCCAGAACCCGAACGTCGATTTTGGAGGCTGGTAATAAGCATCTTCGTCACCTGGTGCTCTAATTGTCTACAATTTCGTGTAACTATCTTTGGTTGATATTTCTTTAGGACGCTTTATCTTTAACTTTCAACGCTTCTAATCATTGTATTGTAGATTGTAGATGATGCTCTTTTGTAAAGGATGATGTCTGCCTTTCTTTGTCTTTTGGAGAGTATTTTTTAATGCTAAATCATTAATTAATATTAAATTATTATTATTATTATTATTTAATACTATACTATTAAGTAATCACTTTTTTCACATAAAAAGTCACCGTCTATCGTTGTTCATTCCTTTAACTACAAAATATATCAAAATGAAAAATCGTTGTTTATTTATATTGTAAATGCTCAGTTGAAGGACTCAAATGTTGGTCTACTTCTTTATATTCAATCTAGGGTAACTTCATGGAAAATATAGGTTGTAGACGAGCTAAATTGTTTCCGAATTCGACTAGTTTTAAATATAAAAGTTAGAGCTCGAGTAGCTCGAGTCTGCCTCCTTTGAAAAATCAAAGCCTTGAGCTTGGGTTGTTTGAAATTCAAAGAACTCGAGCTCGACTCATTTTTAACTTAAAATTAAGCTTGAGCTCAGCTCGTTTTATAAGCTTGAGTTCGTCTTAAGTTCGACCCGCCTTATATATATATATATATATATATATATATATATATATATATATATATATATATATATATATATATATATATATATATATATATATATATATATTGGCGGATCTAGGAGTTACAGTCAGTGGTGTCACTAATTAAATATTCAAAATCTTTTTTACTAGATGGCTTTTTCAGTTAGTGATGCATCAAAAAATATTTTTATCAGGGGGCAAATTTTTTTACTACAACTTGTGATTTGATAAAATTACATAATACAATCCTAACACGGTAGTAAAATTCTCAATTCATAGGAAATAATGGTAACAAATTGAAAAAAGTAATGGTTTGATTATATACATAAATTAGTTCTCATAAAATTATTGATTACGTAACAAATTGAAAAATACTCCCTCCGTCTCATCTTGATAGTCAAGTAGTCATTTTTGAGTTGTCTCAAATTAATAGTCCACTTCTATAATTAGATAAGAATAACTAGATAGATTTCCTTTATGCCCTTAAATTTTGCATAAGACAAAAAGAAGGGTAAAAAGTAAGGAGAAACTGTAAAATAAAAACAAAATAATGTGACAGTCACTTTTCATTAAACAGTATGTTTTTTGTTCTGTGACCTATTAACATGGGACGGAAGGAGTAATAATAATCACGATATTTTAGTGTTTTCTTTTTGGAGTTTATATACTTTTATGTGATATAATATACGTATTTTAAAGTTTAATATTAAATACCGAGTATTAATAGTGCTGTACTGGTGTTTCCATAATATACGGGCTCTATATATGTAAAAGTAGAATTAAATCAATGAAATTATTAGTAAGTTTAAGAGTCAATGAGTAATATCAAAGTAATTTAAGGGGGTTTTAGTAAAACAAGATAACTCAAAAGTAAGGTACGTTTTTTTGACAGATGTGGACCACAACCCAAGTATCCAACCTTCTTTTCTATTCATCTTCTTCACTGATCTTCTTCACCTCACCTCCATGAAAGCATGAAACTCCCTTATACAAAATAAATTTTTTTGTTATTTTAACTTGGAGCTAGATCCGTCCCTGATTTCAATGGTGTCACTAAAAAAATTAACACTATCCACTAATATCATTAGTTAAAAACCTAATTTTCCCCCCTCTAGATTGTGTATTTCAGTGGTGTCCTGTGCAACCACTGAATACACTATAGGTCCGCCCCTGTATATATAGGGCAAAAATCAAGCGCTAAGTGATATTTGGTGGGATAAGGGGATAAGTGATTTTGTGATTTTTATATTTTTAGTTCTACAGCTCCGGTTTAAAAAAAAAAATTGTTGGTATCTATTTTCATTGTGTAGATTCAAAATATATATATATATATATATATATATATATATATATATATATATATATATATATATATATATATATATATATATATATATATTTTTTAACTGGATCGTTAAGATGCATCTAATGCATGTTATCCGCTGTTTGATGCATGTTAACTGCTTTTCATGCATCAGATGCATCTTAACAAAAAACAAAGAAAAAATAACTTTTTATTAAAAAAAACAGTGTTTAGAGTTTAGTAATTAGGGTTTAGAAATTATGGTTTAGGGTTTAGAAATTAGGGTTTTGGGTTTAGAAATTAGGGTTTTAGAACGAATTTTTAATACGAACGGTTAGAGTTTAGGGTTTAGGGGTTAGGGTTTAGAGTTTAGGGTTGAGGGTTTACGGAGTAAACCCGAAAACCCTTTTACGGAGTTATCCCGAAAATCCTAAACCCTAACCCCTAAACCCTAAACTCTAAATCGAGCTAAATCCTAAAAAAAAAACTCAAAACACGTTAACATACATCACATGCATTTTAAGCTCCTGTTAAAAAAAAAATAATTATGAATCTACACAATGTCAGTTAATCACGAATTTTTTTTTTTTAAATTGGAGTTCTAATGTAAAAGATATAAAATCTCATTTACTTATCCCTTATCTCTTGATCTCCCCATATATATATATATATATATATATATATATATATATATATATATATATATATATATTATAATTATATTACAAATTTACAATTTACAATAATTATTATTGTGCATATATAAAAAAACTCGTTTTGATTAGTGAACTCATTTGCTAAATTATCATTCAAAAAATCTTAATATCAGGCTCGAACTTATTTAAGTTCAACTAGAATCTTGCTTGAATAGCTCGACTCGTTTACAACTATAGAAATACCAAAAACTAAAAGACACAATGATTACTTGGAATTTGTTATACTCAGAACTTGGGTTGCTCTTTTTAGTGTTAATCTTTTCCAAATTTTCCTATAAACAGTGAACCCTCGAAAAGCCTGTAATTTTATTTAAATTAAGATTTTTTTTTGGTTTCTGATGCACATGTTTCGATTTGATTTCGCTTTGCATCAAAGTTCATGAAATATGAGGCGAGTAACAAATACGGAGTAGTACCATAATTAAGTTTGTGAATTTTGACTTCAAAGTTTTAAGTTAACGATAATAGAAAAATAAACAGAGCTATAATGGAAATTATATACGGAGTATATTTTTTTTCATGCGTCTAAACGTCAGTTGAGAAAAGGTGATCCTTTAAGCTCTTTTCTCTTTATCATCGTGATGCTCCACTTCACCTGGCGATGAAGTAAGCGAGGGAGACAAACCGGTAAAATGTATAAATCCGTGCGATTCGCATTTTATTATCGCACACCTTGTTTACGCAGAAGACGTAATCATTATGTCGAATGGAACAAAGAATGCCTTGATAACATCATCCGAGTGTTAGAACATATTTTATCTAGTTTTGGACCTCATATTAAATGCGAGAAAGTCCCATATATTTGACATTAGGGGTTACTTCTGATGAGTTAGAAAAGAGAGCTTCTGATTTTGGATGCAAAAGTGGTTCTTTACCCATAAAGGCCATCCATGGTACTGTTTTTGACAAAACATACGTGAACAGAGTATGGTCCAACATTGTAAATCTGTGCATCAAATTAAAGAATCAAGGTCTTATAGCAAATTACGGGAAATGGACTTTATCCGGTGATGGGATCTTTTCTGTAAGTTTCGCGAGGGTTCATTTAGATTGGTTAAAGTTGTCGTCCATAGCTTATGCCACCAAGTGGAAGAGATTTTTACCGGGCAAGTCAACGTTTTCTAATGATGGTTCACCCTTGACAAGCTCCCTCATCATCTCTGAGAGATCAATGAGTGGTTTGCGCTTCGCGCCCCAACCCCCTTAACTAATAATGCTTAGATAGCTACAACTGAATATGTAAGCGGCGTAGGTCAGGATGGACGAGAAAAGCGGGGATTTAGAAACCACACATTTTTCTAGATCATCATAGGGTACTTTAACATGTCCGCTTAAAGGAAGGTATTTATTGAAAAAGGGGCGGGATCTAGAGTCTATTCTCTGTCCAGTCTGTAATAGAGGGTAGAGGACTCTGAACATATCTTTTTAGTGTTCAAACAATAAAGAAGTGAAGAAACTGATTCTTATGGATGGATCTCCTAGTCATCCAGTTTTCGCCATGGACAGAGGTTCTTAGTTTGATAAATGATGGCAACAGGTTAACAAAAGCAAAGACGATATCGTTTTCTATCATCGTGGTCATTTATGAATGTTACATTGATTTAGGAATTGTTCGTTGCACGACGACAAGTCCATAAAGAAAAGTAACATTTTTTATTATTATTATGTTAAATTATTAAATTATATCGTTTTCGTGTCTTAGATATAGAGGTAAGTTTATATCTAATTGGAACACTTGCCTTTGAAGGAATTTGCAATTCCACTTTTAGCTCATTGCTAATGAGTTTTCGTTGATTATACTTTTAGCACTAAAAAGTACTTTCACTCGTATTTTAAAGCGTAAAATTAAGTGGAATTGAGTATTTTAAAAATCAAATAAACCTAACTAGAAAAGTTAATGAAATGGAGAATGAGAGAGAAACTTTTGAATAAGTACATATATTTTCTATACTAATCAGAAAACCATGGGTATACCGATACGTACCTGGAAGGTGAATAATAATGACCTAACGATCTCCTGCTCTACTCATATACACGACATCACACAGCCGTATTCCACGTCATCAATAACGTAAATGTAATGGCAATCTTTCACAAAAAAAACAGATGAAAATAACAAAAAACAATTGACACTCGCCAAGAATTCAGTCAGCACCGCGATGACGGAGGCAAAAGTTGGAGTTTCCAGTATGATGTTAGCAATTTTGCAGTAAGAAGTGATATCAGCTTTACAGTTCGGTTATGGTGGTTAGAGGTAGGCGTTGAAGTTGTAATATGTGGGCCCTCAAGCTGCACTCCTGTACCTGTTTTCATTCAAATTCTTACTACTTAGTTTATATAAACATGTGGAGTAATAGTAGTAGTTAACTGTATATTAAAGGCTACAGTTGTAATATTTACGCTATCAGGTGTTCTTAAGACTATGGTTACAAATAACATTTTGGTACACTTGAAGATCTCAAATTATCATTGTACAAAAAGCAATTTTTTTAATTCTTCAACACTTCCTTACCAATGTAATTTTCCCCTTTTTACTACAACAAAACATCTCACAGCATATACACTGTATGTTTTAAGATTTATATCAGCATTTAATATTCATAAATTCAATCTAACGCTTACCATTTTTAGGTGCGGATTAATTACAATTTCTGTAATTTAGGAAATTTTGGTTCAACAAATGTAGCTTAATGTGTGCCATAGGTGCACACATTAGTAAAACCCATTGAGTCAGTCCATACTAAACTAACTTTTGGAAGAAATCTTTTTCCCCAAGTGAAGTCTAATTTTGAGACAGGTGGAGTAACTTTGATTAGAAGTTGAAAAAAAGTAAAGTGCAAATTGACTAGATTTCACAAAACTATTTCTAAAATGTAAATGTACAACTTTAAATTAAAAAAAAAAAAAAAAAAAAAAAAAAAAGGTTGATGATACTAAACAAACATTAGTAGCATAAAGCAATTATTATTTGTGTTTATAGGTAAAAAAAAATATTTGAGAAATACAAAGCCAACACAAACCACATATTGCGCATTTGCGCAACGTTTGACATTTTCTGAGTGAGTAATGATCAACAGAAAAAAAAATACTTAAAAGAGACTGACAATAAGGTAAGCGCAAGTTCTTTAGTTCTATTTCACCTTTTTGAAACAACTAATTTGAGGTGTATACATCGGTGAGTGTAATCACACAAGGTTGCCAACTACTTGGTCCAAATACCCTCAAAATTGACAACAACAAAAAAAAAAAAAAAAAAAAAAAAAAAAAAAAAATCACACATCGAACACGTTGGTTTTTTTGTGCTTTGTGGAATTAGAGGATAACAAAATATAAATAATTTTGATCGAACCTAAAATTTTAGTATGTAACTGTAACGAAATGTAAACTTTCCAACAAATATTTAGTTTAATGATTACCTCCAAGTGTGTCAGTATTGACAGAAGATCTTTGCACTGATCAATCGAAGAACGTTCCTTTGTTGAGGTGCTTGCAAGTTCAGATGCCAACGCATTCACATGTTCCACCTGTTAAAAAGATAAGATTTTGAAAAGAAAGAAAAAAAGGTTAATATATGCGATTAACATTAACCCCACTGCATACAAACATATGGGGATAATGGTGTTCCATGATAAAGTTATGGATCACTCAAACTAAATTATCGTAAATGAACTTAAAAAACCAACTATGCAAAATTTATGAAATCAAAATGTTGAAGAACTAAAGGCTACATGTCATCAACAATTATGATAGCAACAATTTCATACAACGCAATGAATACATGATAGAGTTAACAGAAGAGGTTGAATAAGTTTCAACTAACCTTCATTACTAAAGAGCGTATTAAGGAAGCCATTGTCTGCATCACATCAGCCGACGAAATAATAGCATCTTTCAAGCTTCGGAGATCAGCCTGTATAAGTAACAAAGTTCATCGATATCTTTAAAAGATTGGAAAATAGTGGCATAAAACCTCATATACTTGTATAATTTTATTTATAAGCATTTGGCGTATAATACCTTTGCACCATCAACAAGTGGAAGACGAAGCGTGCTGGATTCGAGAGAGACACTCGTCCCAGACAAAGAGACAATGTGCTCCCTCTCAACTTGGTCCCACACTTTCAAATACGGTATCTGCATTTTCCATATAGATACGGTCATATAAGTGTGATAAAGAAAAAATTAAACTACTTTAATGAACTGTGGTAATAAAAAACCAAAGCAACAACTTAAAGCAGAAAAAGATAAGTCAAAACAGTGAAACTTATTATGACATACATCAGGTACGTACCATTAACTATTAACACATGTCTATTACCTATTAATTTGTTCTCAATGTTATCTAGAAGTTAAAATAAATCACAGGTCTAAAATGAGAAGAAAATAACAATGCAAAAATTAACATTCTTGCCTGATTTTGGAGGACAGTGTGCAACTTCAAAGTTTGCCTCAGCTGTTGTATCTCGATTCGTTTGGATATGACAGATTCACGCATTTTTGTCGTAGTCACCCATGAATTATATAGACTTTTCTGAAACAGAATATACCATTAGACAACAATGTACAGATCTTTCTATTTTGCCCAAGGATGAAATACTTTTATGTGAGAGGTAATCATACAGGAATCCTGTTAAACTTTTGATGGTTAGGCAGTTAGTACATCTACATATGTCATACAACTGTGCAACAAGAACCATATTGAACTATGGATAAAAAATTTCACCAATAGGAAACATGTAGTTTAACAAGCCATAAGCAAATGATACATAACAAGAAAACTGTAACGATACTTATATTGGGGAGATGAGGTGTGTGCCGTCACTTAGATAGGTATCAAGATAATTACAATAGAGAAGCATACACACACTAATAACTTACATTATGCATTAAAAAAACTACATTTTTATTGTGTAGAAATTACCTGAGCGGTTGCCCTCTGAACTGACATTGCAGCCTCTGCTCTCGCATTTACAAATCGCCATTGCAGATATTTGTTGTGTAGCAACCTCAAGACATGTGCATCATCAATAGCATTATCGCCTACCTTCCTTCTCCTAGTTTCATCAGCAAAGCTAAGGATCGAAGGTATATTGCCCAAATTACTATTACACCCTATTGTATTACGTGTTCTTGTTGGACTAGCCATACCCCTTGATAGAGATAAAGCAGACGGAAACAACCCACTCTTGCTTGGGGAAGCTGGTCGAACAGCTCCTCTAACAGGAGAGGGTGACAATCCACGTGGTGATTGTGCAGGACCATTTAAATACCTATTTCCTGAAAACGGCTTACCATTTCGAGACAGAGGAGGTGAAACAGGCTCGGGCTGTACCCTCCTAAGACGATTCACAGTTTCCTGCCTATATCTAGCTGGCACTACAATTGCACGAGGTGAAGCACCTCGAATGGTACTACCAGATGAAACACTCTCAGCATCCGAAAAACTCCGATCAGAATTATTACAATCACTAACGAGTTTATCAACACTTCTATTATCCTCCAAAATTTCAGGTTTATTAGGTTTCAAATTCGTCTCAGTCATCATAGACTTCTGTAAAGCCCTAACAGCAGTTGCAGTTCCAGATCCACTCAATTTCATATTCTCATTAGTAAAATCAACACTCCTTGTCATTAAACTCCCCTGCCGTGATCTCGCCGGCCACCGTTGCTGATCGACCGTCTTAGGATTCCCTAGATTCCTAACAACAGGCGTTACTGGCCTCCTCTCCGGCGTACTATTCCTCGATCCGTAATTGTTCGGAAGTGGCCTCACTGCCTTACTAGCTGGAACCGCAAACGACTCACCTTGAAACGAAGCCGACAAACTCCTGGCCGGCGTCGATGACAGCATCTTCGCAGCCGCGGAAACGTCACCTCTCCGCGAGGTTCCAGGACGACGTCGTTCGGATGACTGCGCTCGCCTATTATTCATCGTCAACGACGGCGTAGGCGTCATCAGATTCGTTTTAGAATCCAACGGCGACGGGAACCGTCGACGCGGCGTACACAGCGAATTTAAAGACGACGTCGTAGTAGTAGATGAAAAAGAAGAGGACGATGAGGTCGACGTCATCGTAGTTGAAACAGAGGAAGAAGAAACAGTAGAAGATAGGTACCTTGAACTAACATCTCTCGCTTTCGGTCTACGTGGCAACAACAATGACGAATTTCCATTGTTATCAGGTTCAGAAGGTAGCAACGGTGCACGTTTTGGTCTCGCCGGTGACGGAGCACGTGATGCTACCTTAGGTTTTGCAGTAGAAGACATGTTTGCCACCATCATATCGCATCGTCTACAGTTATAAACCCTAGTTATTATTTTTAATAGTAAATAGTAAATATTACTAATTTCGGATCAAATTATGTTATAAATTGGAAAGCTGTGGCTGTAATCATGTAATTAATGAGTCGAATTTTTAGGTGTAACTGAATTCTGAGGTGGGAGTGATTATAGGGGGAGATGACCGTTACAGTTCACCGGCGAAAAAATATCGTGGAGGAAAAGGGTAGATTGTATACGTATGAGCGTAACTGCCCTTCTTGTTGTGCGTACTGAGCACGTGTGTATGTAAGCGCGTGGTACAAATATAAGGAAATAAGTAAATCTTTTAAGAATTTAAACATCCACCATCAAAATTGATAATCCACTATCAGTTACTTACCTCTATCTTAAATTTTTGTTTTCTCTAATTAAAAACGCACATACAATCACGGAGTAATTAGTTTAGACAAAATTACGGGTTTAGTCCTAAATCTTATCGATGTATGAGATTACTTCTTTTGATGTTACCCGGGTAATTAATGTCATTGGCGACCATTAAATGTCTCGTTAAGATCATAGATAATGGAGAGTTTGTGCTCCAACCCATTTTAATGTGGCAAGACAAACGTTCCACAAAAACCTGTAATGGATCGTTTGTGGGGGGGAAATAGGTGGGGCGTAGGTCAATCCAAAACGGAGCGAATTTAGGTGTTTTTCAATATTAAATTAATTTTTTATAACTCTTTTTCTTACCTTTTTAACAACCCTTTACCCCTACTTCCAATTAATTCTTACCACATCACCTAAAACCTTCAACAACTCTCCTAACAAACGCCCGCGTTTACAACTCTCTCATTTCTCCATCATTATCATGTCAGCGTCATAATCAAAAAAATACCCCTTATTCACTCTACGTCACAGTTACTATTATCCATAGCCGAAGTAGAAACATATACGAGGCATGTGAGTTGCTTTCTTTTTTCAAATAAAAAATGAACACATGTTATGATTATATCAATTTAAATAAAATTTCACAAAAATACCATTAGACAAATAGAGTGTCTTAGTGAAAAGGAAAATAAGGATGATCTGATGTTCTCGAAAATCTCACTAATAATGATGTCATTGGAATTGTATCGTTTCTTGAGCACTACATCAACCATAATAGAGTTATTGACATGTTATTTACATGTAACTCATGTAATTGACATGGTTATTTATTGTGCTTGGTCATTTTAACAATCAAATTCAGTTTGATTCAAAGTGAACTATCAAATAGACCATTTAGAGAAGTATCCTCTTAACCTTTTTGTTTTGAGAAAATAACTTAAATTTTCCTTCTATCTTGCGTCGCTCTAACCATTCATCTCCAATTTATATGATCACTCTCCTTTTGTTGCCTTCGCCGGTTACGTTATAACCTTCTCTTCCACTTCCGGTCGCCGGCATCTCATCAGTGGTCCGTAGGGTACCCTCCTCGCTGGGTCTGCCTATTCTCTTTCTTCTCTCATCCGGTGAATTTCTTACCTCTCTTTCTCATTTATTTCATTTACCGGCCTCGTTTTTCTCCTTTTCCGGTGGGGTGAGGTGGATTATGGCTGGGGACGTTTGGTGGCCACTCACCTAGATGGTGGTAGTCTCCGGTTTTTTCTCCAGGTTGGTGTTCATCTTGTTGTCTCATTTTTCAGCTGGTTGAGGTAGATTTTGACCGGCGGTGTTTGTTGGCCATACACCCTGTTAGGGGTGGTTGTCGGTTCGCCTCAAATTTTATCTTTTATCTTGTTGGATTTTCGCTATTGTCCTGTCTCCTGAATTCGCTGACTGGAGGTTATTGGCAGCTTGCTAGTGGTGGTCAGTAATAAAATTCGGTCAGGGCGGCGGTGGTTTCCAATAATCCTGCTTATGGATCTGGTGGTTTCATCCAGTTCGTGGTGGCGGTTGGATTTGTTGGTGGGTATGACGGTGGTGGTTAGCGAGTCCTGGTTGTCGGATGGAGCTCTTTGTTATGGTTTTATATCGTTGGGCTCCTATTTTCCTGTTGTGTCTTTTGGGTTGTAACAGGCGACGATCTTTCTGTTAGAGATTTGGTTTCAGCTGTGACAACCCGAAAATTTCCAACCAAATTTAAACTTTATCTTTATATTATTCCGACAGGATAAGCAAAGTTTGTTAAGTTAAATCTCAAGAATTTTAAATTGTGTTCATACATTCATTATAACCTCGACCAAATTCTGACGATTCACGAACCGTTATATATAAATAAATATGTATATATATGTATATATATATTATAACTTGAGAATATTAATAAAGTATTAAACGTATAATACTTTACATGATTGTATTTGTTTCAATATGTTTATCGATGGAATTAGAAGATAATATCAAATGATTGATTTATCAGATACATTGTGATATGATTACGGGTCTATGTTATGAGGTCCACTGTGATTTAAGAAATCTATTCTTTTTGACAACATTCGGAAAATGGTAAAGTGATTTATAAGTAAGAACGTGGAGTGTAAATAACTTAGATGTTGGATATCGACAAGTTAAGTAACTTGACATTTTTCATTAAGATGATTTCATACGTTTATTTAACCTTTGAACTTTATCGCATGCTTCACCAACAGACTGTAATTTAAAAAGCTTGAAACCTATTATGAATATATATGATTCTATTTTTCTAAAACGTTTTATGATATAACGATTTTCATTATTTTAACCTTTAAACAAAATGATTCTTAAATATATTTAGTTTTGGAAAACAAAATTATCATATTTATTTGATTTAGTTTCAAACGTACAAAAACGTTTTCAGTTTAAAAAGAACTTTATTATTAAAACATATATAACTTTTATAAATATCTAGAACCACTTTTGACAACTCATTACTTAACCAGTATGATAAAGATAACGATATTTATATTTTATTTTATTAAATATATATAACGATTTAAATTAATATTATATATATTTATACGCGTATTATACGTACATAGTTTTCTACTTTTACTATATTTAAACTTTACCTTTACTTTATTTTTACTTTACTTTAACTTTAATAATTCACTTTAATAATTCATACTTTAATAATTCACTTTAATAATTCATACTTTAATAATTCACTTTAATAATTCATACTTTAATAATTCACTTTAATAATTCATACTTTAATAATTCATACTTTAATAATTTACTTTAATAATTCAAAAGTCTATTATAAATAGAATTCAATAGGTTTCATTATTTCATAGAAACTTGAAAATATTTTTCCCTAAACTCTCTCAATCGATTTACATATATATATTTACTCCGTATTATTTCAAGATATTATTAGTATACATAAAATATTACGACGGAGTGCTGTCCGAGTGATTTCAAAATTGTTTTTCGAGCGGGATAGAGCTAAGAAAATTATGGGTTATAGCTATAGAGGTTATGGGTATGGTTCGGGAGTATTGCTCGTGAGTCAAACTAGTGTTTATCATCTCCGTTGCTTCTACGTACTTTTCCTGCAATATTGAATCTCAATATTGATACGTGAGCACTCATAACTTAACTTTTATATATTATTAGTGTATCCCTGACTAGTGCTCGAGTATATATATAGGATTATGCATGCTTATATGTTCGTTATTGTCATTAGATAGGTTATATCGAATCTTGAATTAAATACATATGCTATTAAGATAAGGTATATGATATGCATGTCATTGGAAATCTAGCGAAAATTTGAGAACTTTTCATTTAGATATCGAATGGTTTCGATGAACGGTTTAGAAGTTATAGTCAATTGAATTTTTGTATTATTATTAAAAATGATTATTATTATCGTCGTTATAATCTAATTATTATTATTATTATTATTATTATTATTATTATTATTATTATTATTATTATTATTATAATTATTATTATTATTATTATTATTATTATTATTATTATTATAATTATTATTATTATTATTATTATTATTATTATTATTATTATTATTATTATTATTATTATTATTATTGTAACGACCCGACTTTTTCGACTTGCTTTTATACCTTGTATTTTAGCGAAACTGCGTATTTGTGCGTACTGTGTTACTTTATTACTCCGGAACCTTGGCACACGTGTTTTATATTCATATATACTTAAAAATGTGCCCTGGGGTATGCAGGATGCTTAACTTGTCCATTGGATGCTTTATAACCGTTTGTGTTACTTGCCGTTACGAATAAACCGCGGACTGCGCGCACGTTTGACTTTTTCGGAACCGGAACTTTTGGACTGCGAAATATTAATTATTATTTTCTAATAATAATTACCTGGGCTTTTGGATGCTTAATTTTATTTATTTAATTGCTAAAGCTCAATAGTTAGTCTTGTTGGACTTTCTACCTTGTTGGGCTCAAGCCCACCCTACACTAGCTAGTGACCCAATTAATTAGCCCAAGTATTATTACTAGTGGCCCATAATAATAAATAAATAATAAATTAATTAATTAATGAGTAATACTAGCATAATGGATAAGGTTTATCTAAATGTTACATAAGATTCTAGCAAAAAGACACACTTTAGACACCATTAGCCAAAAAGCAAGTTTTTGTCTCCCCCTCCCCCTCTAATGCCATCCACCACCACCACCATGGTCTTGGCCACCTCATCAATCCATGTGATCTTCATTTGCCTATAAATACTAGCCTTTAGTCCCTCATTCCAACACTTGATCATTTTAGCTTTTCACACACTTATTCTTTCTTTCTTTCCTAGCTTGTAAGTTTTTCTTTTCCTTCCTCTTTTCTTCTTAAATTCGTGTACATCATCATCATTATGTGGAAGATCAAGTTCCTTCTAGCTTTGATCTTACTTATATCTTGTTGATTCAAGCATGAATCTTTCAAGAACATGGAAGATTCAAGCTTTTTAGCTTGAATCTTCATATCTTTTATAGATCTACTTCTTTTATACTTTAATCTTTCTATTTTATGATAAAGATTCAAACTTTTGTTTGAAATCTTCATGCATTTTCAAGATCCAAGCTTTATGCTTCAAGATCTTCAAGAACAATCAAGATGCAAGCTTTCTAGCTTGAATCTTCATATCTTTTTGTTAGATCTAAGTTCTTTTTGCTTTAATCATGTTGTTTTGTGAAAAAGATTCAAACTTGTGTTTGTTATCTTCATATATCTTAAAGATCCAAGCTTTATGCTTCAAGATCTTCAAGAACACTTAAAGGTTCAAGCTTTCTAGCTTTGTAACCTTGTAACTTGTGTGAAATGGATCCAAGCTCTCTAGCTTAGGGTTCCATCACCTCTTTTGACTTGGATTATGCTTATACTTGTTGAAATGATATAAAGTTTGTAGCTTTAGTTGTTATTGTGATTTGTATTAGTGTTAAGCCTAAGGATATGATGTAACCTTGGTTCATCATCCATCTAAGACTCATGAATGAGTTGTATTCTTACTTGGTCTTAACATATTGTGTATTGATGGTGAATCTTGGTCAAAAGTGATGTTAAACCATCAACGAATTGTACACTTGAAGCTACAAGCATCAAGGATGAGAACCGTGATGAGCATCAAGTACTAAGAACCCCACCGGAGCACATAACCCACTGATTTTCGTATCTGATCAGATCACCTGGGCTACTGGAAAGTTGATTTTCAGTTAGTTCAGTTCGAGTAGATGATTTTACGTTTAGGCCTCGTCTTAATCCGAGTTACGGTTTAGGATTTATGGCCCTCCGAGAGTCACTACACCCTATTAACGTTGTGCTGAAATTTCTGACCTACTCGCACTTAAACCGTCGCCACGGTCAAACAAAGACGAGTTAGGTTCTAAAAATTGGTCAACTGTTAGGGGACTCATATACGGAGCCATAGCCACTGACCATGCATCTTTTCGATTTACGTAGAGGTCATAGCATCTGACCGAAGTCAGCCTATTGTTTCGATCTCTTAGCCACTTACTTAGCTTTTATGATGATGAATGATGATGATGATGGCACTTAACCTTATTTTATGCACTATTAGAATTTATAAATACAACCTACTGACCTAGTAACATTTGATTTAGGTTGACGACCTTTCGGACCGACTTACTACTTGCGTACTTTCATTACCGACTTTACCACTTTTATCACTGTGAGTTATAGCATCCCTTTTTACCACTTTTACTATTTTTGGGACTGAGAATACATGCGCCTTTTACATTTTACATGTTAGGCACGAGTACTTAAACTTTATATGTGTGTGGGTTATACAACGGCATAATCATTCCCCTTAGCACGGTAACGTTTAGTCATTGGTTTTTGAACAGGTGAACGCGAATCTTAGATATGGATCCATAGGGTTTGACATCCCCACTCGGGCTAGTCGCACTAGCATTTAATAAGTGTTTAATACTTCGTGAACATACGCACTCGCCAAGTGTACTTTCAGGGGGTTATAAACGTTAAGTCTAGTTACCGGGTGCCCACGGTTATGCATATACTTTTCATACTGTTTTGATACGCTGTTGCAGCACTGAAATCTCGTGGCCTATCTTACGTTACTATTACAACTTAAACTATAGCTCACCAACATTCGTGTTGACTTTTTAAGCGTGTATTTCTCAGGTGCCTAGAGGTTTATTGCTTCCGCTGTTAGACTTGATGTCATGCTGTTTCACTTGCTGTCATGCTGTTATTGAATTGCTGTTATGGACCTACTGTACTAGTTATCTGCTGCATTGCTAGAGATGTCTCAAATTATGAAACTTATGTTTTGCATTCGTAAACTTATGTTATTTTGGAACAATGGTTTGTAATAAGTCTTATGACATGTTATCTTTGTAAAACGTTATCTTTTTAATGAATGCGAATCGGTTTTCAAACAGCATGTAGTATTCAACTGTGTAAAGATCCTGTTGTTGACGAATCATACACGATGGTTTTGTACAGGGCGTCACAGTTGGTATCAGAGCATTGGTTGTAGGGAATTAGGTTGCATTAGTGAGTCTAGACCAGACCTAAGTAGGATTCACTAATAGGACTAATCTACAACTAGCTTGTTTACTTGTTTCTGCGAGACTTACTGCATGCTTTGCCTACTTTCTGCTGTATGATCTTACTGCATGCTATTGCTTATCTTTACTGTCATGCGAACCTGCTGTATGCCTATTTCTGCCTTTGCATGATTACTATTTGCTTTCATATGTTATCTCTGATTAGTAGTGATTGCCATGCTAGGTTGCTATAGTGCCTAATACTTGCTTGTTTATGACTTACTGATATGGAAAATTTATTTTCCTTATTCAGATGTCGGATATTCCACCTGTCATCATTTTGGACAGCGATTCAGACTCGTTAGCCACCTCACCTACTGCTGCTACTGACACACAGATCCCATTAACCAGTAACCCCGACGCTTCATCCTCCAGAACCAGCAGCCATACACCTGTACCAGTGGTTACCGCAGTCGGAGCCCAGGACCCTTCGGAGATTCCAGCTCCAGTTGCCCCGGTACCTCAGGAGCCACAGCCCCGCCCCGGTGGTGTTGTGATTCCCGGGGAATACAGGGACGTTCCGTTCCGTAATGAGCATAACCATTGGTGCCGACGCCTTCCTGATGGACGTGTCATACCGATCCCACCTTTCAGATACCGGATCATGACTACCGGTCGCCGATCGCCGCCACCCCCAGCTGATTCATCATCCGACGACTCATCCACAGATGACACTAGTGACGACGACTCCGACGAGGAGAACCTTGATGATACACCTGTGCAGCCACCCTCCACCCCGCCGAAGAAGCGGTACCGTTTCGATGGCACCGTTATTCCAGGGATCAACGGAGGTCGAGCGTTCACTAACGCACATGGTCAGCGTCGTAGGGTTACCGCCCGTAAGCGGGTCATGCCTTACCCGGCTGATCCGTTCGTGCGTAAGCCTTACCGCCATGCAGCATCTACCTCTGGAGCCAGACCATCTGCACCACCAGCACCTCCTGCACCAGCAGAACCGCCTGCTCTGCCAGCCCCTCCCTCTGTCGAGGAACTGGCGAGGGAGGTGGAGATCCTCCATGCTCGGGTGACTGAGCTCGAGGAGCAGATGTCCCATGTGCTGGACATCCTTTACCCACCGTCACCATAGAGCTTTGTAGTAGGTTTAATTTTGTAATCTCGTTGTAGTTCCATGTTTTCCTTATGTAATGTACGAACTTATGTATGCAACTCTTTATTAATGGAACTTTGTATTGTTAAATTCTTGCACAGTGTTCTATTTACATTACTGTATGTTGGTTTTGCGGTATTTATACCTGGTTGCGTTACTATATTGGCATGCGTTGTGTTGTTTCCCTGTTTACTATATACTATATTATTATATATTAAATGCTGGATTTTGACTTAAGTCAAAATTTCTGTTTCGAAGGGCAATGGAAAACACACGAACAACACCCACAGCAGCTCAAATCGAAGAGATGATTAATGAACGAGTCGCCGCAGCCTTGGCGGAAATGAACCCTCAATCTGAACCACCACCGGTTATCCAACCCGTTCGAAAAGAGTGCACCTACAAGGAATTCCAGAGCTGTAAGCCACATAACTTCAGCGGAACTGAGGGGCCTGTTGGTCTCACAAGATGGTTTGAAAAGCTTGAATTAGTATTCCGAGTCAGCAACTGTTTCGAGTCTAACAAAACCAAATTTGCTTCCTGCACGCTATCTGATGGCGCCCTCACGTGGTGGAACACCATGGCTCAGGCACAAGGTATTGATGAGGCGTATGCTACGCCATGGGAGGAGTTCAAAGCGGCTATGATTGATAAGTATTGTCCGAGAACCGAGATACAAAAGATGGAAATAGATTTTATGCAATTGAAAGCTGTTGGCAACGATCTCGATGGTTACAATCGGAGGTTTCTTGAGTTAGCTCTTATGTGTCCTACCATGGTCACCCCGGAATTCAAGCGTATGGAGAGATACTTTTGGGGACTCCCTAAGTCCATCAAGGGTAATGTCACCTCGTCCAAGCCACCGAATGTTCTCGAAGCAATGCGCATAGCGCATACACTCATGAATCAGATTCTCATCGATGAACCGGAGAAGTCCAAGTCTGAAGCGGGTAGTAGTGACAAGCGAAAGTGGGATAACAGTAAGGGGAGGACCTATGATCAAACCCCCATTAAGAGACACAACAACAGTGGAAACCCCAACCCCGGCACAAGCTCCAACCCGAACTACAAGGGCACTCTACCGCAGTGCAAGAGGTGTTACAAACACCACACTGGGTACTGTAATGCGGTTTGTGAAAAGTGTAACAGGATCGAACATATTGGTAAGAACTGCAAAATTCCCGTCCCAGCTGCAAGGACAAACCAAAACGGGCCAAGGAAATGCTATGAGTATGGACAGCAGGGCCACTTTAGGAATGATCGCCCCAATAAGAAGAAGGACGGCGGACCACCGCGTGGTAGAGCTTTTATTGTTAATGCAAGGGATGCACGTGAGAACCCCGACTTGGTGACAGGTATATTCACTATCAACAATCTTTTAGCTTCTGTCATATTTTATACTGGTGCCGATAGAAGCTATGTATGTAGACACTTTTGTGATAAGATAAATTGGTCATTAGTTCCTTTAAAAGAAAGTATGCTTGTCGAGGTAGCCAACGGTAAACTTGAAAAGGTTGACCAAATTGGCCGAGGAGCTATTATTAACATAGCTGGTGTGGATTTCGAAATTGACTTGATACCCATCAAATTGGGAAGCTTTGACGTGATTGTCGGCATGGACTGGTTGACTAAAGTAAGGGCCGATGTTATCTGTGGAGATAAAGCTCTTCGTATACCACAAGGAGATGGTGAGCTACTGGTTATATACGGAGAGAGATGTAGTTCGAAACTGAACCTCATTAGTTGTATGAAAGCGCAGAAGATCATGAAGAAAGGACGACTTGCCGTTTTAGCACACGTGAAGGCTTTAGAATCAGAGGAGAAGAGTGTGAATGACGTGCGAATCGTGAATGAATTCCCTGATGTCTTTCCGAAAGAGTTGCCTGGATTACCGCCACCCAGAGCAGTGGAGTTCCAAATCGATCTAGTGCCGGGAGTTGCACCCGTAGATTGTGTACCGTATCATCTGGCACCTTCAGAACCGCAAGAGTTGCAGAGTCAACTGCAGGAATTTCTCGACCGAGGGTTTATCCAACCGAGCTCGTCGCCTTGGGGCGCACCTGTTTTATTCATGAAGAAGAAGGATGGATCCTTCCGCATGTGTATCGATTATCGTGAGCTGAACAAGATGACGATCAAGAATCGATATCCTCTTCCCCGAATTGACGATCTTTTTGATCAGTTGCAAGGATCAAGCATTTATTCTAAGATCGATTTGTGATCAGGTTATCACCAATTGAGGGTGAAGGAGAGTGATGTGATGAAGACTACGTTTAGAACCCGCTATGGTCATTATGAGTTTCTCGTGATGCCATTCGGTTTAACCAACGCACCCGCTGTATTCATGGACCTCATGAATCGTGTCTACAAGCCATACCTGGATAAATTCGTTATCGTCTTTATAGATGATATCCTTATCTACTCCAAGAGCGAAGAAGAACATGAGCAACATCTTCGGTTAGTGCTCAAACTCTTAAGATAAGAGCAGCTTTATGCCAAATTCTCCAAGTGTGAATTTTGGCTGAAGGAAGTCCAATTTCTGGGTCATATTGTGAGTGATCAAGGTATCAAAGTTGATCCCGTCAAGATCAAGGCTATCAGCATGTGGGAAACCCCCACTACTCCGACTCACAACCGCCAATTTCTAGGTCTTTCCGGTTATTACCGAAGGTTCATTGAAGGTTTCTCTTTGATTTCGCGTCCTTTGACTGCGTTAACTCATAAAGGGAAGAAGTTTGTTTGGGAAAAAGAACAAGAAGCAGCATTTCAAACCCTGAAGCAGAAGTTAACCACCGCACCTATCTTATCTCTTCCCGAAGGCAGTGACGACTTTGTTGTGTACTGCGATGCTTCAAAGAATGGTTTTGGTTGTGTATTGATGCAAAGAACGAAGGTCATTGCCTATGCATCTCGTCAACTGAAAGTCCACGAGCGAAACTACACTACTCATGATCTCCAACTTGGAGCCGTCGTCTTCGCTTTAAAGTTGTGGAGACACTATCTTTATGGGACAAAGAGTACCATATTCACCGATCACAAAGGCCTCCAACACATCTTTGATCAGAAGCAACTGAACATGAGACAGCGTTAATGGATTGAAACGCTAAACGACCCCGATTGTGAACTTCGCTACCATCCGGGCAAGGCCAATGTTGTAGCTGACGCCTTAAGTCGAAAGGAGAGGACGGTACCTCTTCGCATTCGGGCTCTGAACATCACCATCCATTCAAACCTCTACAGTCAGATTCGAGTAGCCCAAGAAGAGGCTCTCAAGGAGGAGAACATACCTTGCGAATACCTGAACATTCTCGTCTCTAAATTCGAGGTTAAGGAGTCTGGACTCCGATGTTATACCGGAAGAATTTGGGTACCTCGTTACGGAGATCTACGGAACCTTATACTTGATGAAGCCCACAAGTCGAGATATTCAATTCATCCAGGAGCTGGCAAAATGTACCACGATCTTAAGGAACAGTATTGGTGGCCAAATCTTAAGAAAGATGTTGCAACTTATGTTGGAAGGTGTTTAACTTGTTTGAAGGTTAAGGCTGAACATCAGAGGCCATCTGGATTACTTCAGTAACCAGAAATCCCACAATGGAAATGGGAAGAAATTACAATGGATTTCATCACGAAGCTACCAAAGACGGTGGGCGGATACGATACAATCTGGGTTATCGTTGACCGTCTTACCAAATCTACTCATTTTCTAGCGATGAAAGAAACAGACACAATGGAGAAACTTGCTCAAATGTACATCAAAGAAGTTGTATCTCGTCATGGTGTGCCTCTATCAATTATCTCATATCGCGATCCCTGTTTTGCTTCCAGATTCTGGCGTTTATTGCAAGAAGCCTTGGGAACTCGTCTCGACATGAGCATCGCGTATCACCCCCAGACCGATGGTCAGAGCGAACGAACTATTCAGACTCTAGAGGACATGTTATGTGCCTGTGTTATTGACTTTGGAAAGTCTTGGGAAAGGCATCTGCCGCTTGCCGAATTCTCTTACAACAACAGTTATCATTCGAGTATTAAAGTCACGCCTTTTGAAGTGTTGTATAGCCGAAAGTGCCGTTCTTCCATTTGTTGGGCTGAGTTAGGCGAAGTGCAAATCACCGGACCTGAGATAGTCCATGAAACGACGGAGAAGATTTCTCAGATTCAAGCGAGACTTAAGACGGCCCGCGATCGCCAAAAGAGTTATGCTGATCTTAAATGTAAAGACTTCGAATTCAACGTGGGTGACCGAGTAATGCTGAAGGTCGCACCTTGGAAGGGTGTAATCTGTTTTGGAAAGCGCGGAAAGTTAAACCCGTGATATATTGGTCCTTTTGAAATTTTGGAACGTGTTGGACCCGTTGCTTACCGTTTGGATCTTCCGACTCAGTTGAGTGCCGTTTATCCTACCTTTCATGTATCAAATTTGAAGAAATGTCTTGCTCCACCGGAACTTATCATACCATTGGAAGAACTTACCATTGATGACCAACTCCACTTCGTGGAAGAACCTGTCAAAATTATGGACCGTGAGGTCAAAACCTTGAAACGCAATAAGATTCCAATTGTCCGAGTTCGATGGAATGCCAAGCGTGGACCTGAATTTACCTAGGAGTGAGAGGATCAAATGAAGCAGAAGTATCCTCACCTTTTCCGACTCCATCACCATCAGCTTAAATTTTGGGACGAAATTTCCAATAACAGGTGGGTAATGTAACGACCAGACTTTTTCGACTTGCTTTTATGCCTTGTATTTTAGCGAAACTGCGTATTTGTGCGTACTGTGTTACTTTATTACTCCGGAACCTTGGCACACGTGTTTTATATTCATATATACTTAAAAACGTGCCCTGGGGTATGTAGGATGCTTAACTTGTCCATTGGATGCTTTATAACCGTTTGTGTTACTTGCCGTTACGAATAAACCGCGGACTGCGCGCACGTTTGACTTTTGTCGGAACCGGAACTTTTGGACTGCGAAATATTAATTATTATTTTCTAATAATAATTACCTGGGCTTTTGGATGATTAATTTTATTTATTTAATTGCTAAAGCCCAATAGTTAGTCTTGTTGGACTTTCTACCTTGTTGGGCTCAAGCCCAACCTACACTAGCTAGTGACCCAATTAATTAGCCCAAGTATTATTACTAGTGGCCCATAATAATAAATAAATAATAAATTAATTAATTAATGAGTTATACTAGCATAATGGATAAGGTTTATCTAAATGTTACATAAGATTCTAGCAAAAGGACATACTTTAGACACCATTAGCCAAAAAGCAAGTTTTTGTCTCCTCCTCCCCCTCTAATGCCGTCCACCACCACCAACATGGTCTTGGCCACCTCATCAATCCATGTGATCTTCATTTTCCTATAAATACTAGCCTTTAGTCCCTCATTCCAACACTTGATCATTTTGGCTTTTCATACACTTATTCTTTCCTTCTTTCCTAGCTTGTAAGTTTTTCTTTTCCTTCCTCTTTTCTTCTTAAATTCGTGTACATCATCATCATTATGTGGAAGATCACGTTCCTTCTAGCTTTGATCTTACTTATATCTTGTTGATTCAAGCATGAATCTTTCAAGAACATGGAAGATTCAAGCTTTTTATCTTGAATCTTCATATCTTTTGTAGATCTACTTCTTTTATACTTTAATCTTTCTATTTTATGATAAAGATTCAAACTTTTGTTTGAAATCTTCATGCATCTTCAAGATCCAAGCTTTATGCTTCAAGATCTTCAAAAACAATCAAGATGCAAGCTTTCTAGCTTGAATCTTCATATCTTTTTATTTGATCTAAGTTCTTTTTGCTTTAATCATGTTGTTTTGTGAAAAAGATTCAAACTTGTGTTTGTTATCTTCATATATCATAAAGATCCAAGCTTTATGCTTCTAGAACTTCAAGAACACTTAAAGGTTCAAGCTTTCTAGCTTTGTAACCTTGTAACTTGTGTGAAATGGATCCAAGCTCTCTAGCTTAGGGTTCCATCACCTCTTTTGACTTGGATTATGCTTATACTTGTTGAATTGATGTAAAGTTTGTAGCTTTAGTTGTTATTGTGATTTGTATTAGTGTTAAGACTAAGGATATGATGTAACCTTGGTTCATCATCCATCTAAGACTCATGAATGAGTTGTATTCTTACTTGGTCTTAACATATTGTGTCTTGATGGTGAATCTTGGTCAAAAGTGATGTTAAACCATCAACGAGTTGTACACTTGAAGCTACAAGCATCAAGGATGAGAACCGTGATGAGCATCAAGTACTAAGAACCCCACCGAAGCACATAACCCACTGATTTTTGTATCTGATCAGACCACCTGGGCTACTAGAAAGTTGATTTTCAGTTAGATCGGTTCGAGTAGATGATTTTCCACTTAGGCCTCATCTTAATCCGAGTTACGGTTTAGGATTTATGGCCCTCCGAGAGTCACTACACCCTATTAACGTTGTGCTGAAATTTCTGACCTACTCGCACTTAAACCGCCGACACGGTCAAACGAAGACGAGTTAGGTTCTTAAAATTGGTCATCTGTTAGGGGACTCATATACAGAGCCATAGCCACTGACCATGCATCTTTTAGATTTACGTAGAGGTCGTAGCAGCTGACCTAAGTCAGCCTATTGTTTCGATCTCTATTCTCGTCAAACTTACTTAGCTTTTATGATGATGAATGATGATGATGATGATGACACTTAAACTTATTTTATGCACTATTAGAATTTATAAAGACAACCTACTGACCTAGTAATATTTGATTTAGGTTGACGACCTTTCGGACCGACTTACTACTTGCGTACTTTCATTACCGACTTTACCGCTTTTATCACTGTGAGTTATAGCATCCCTTTTTACCACTTTTACTATTTTTGGGACTGAGAATACATGCGCTTTTTACGTTTTACATGTTAGGCATAAGTACTTAAACTTTATATGTGTGTGGGTTATACAACGGCATAAATATTCCCCTTAGCACGGTAACGTTTAGTCATTGGTTTTTGAACCGGTGAACGCGAATCTTAGATATGGATCCATAGGGTTTGACATCCCCACTCCGGCTAGTCGCACTAGCATTTAACGGGTGTTTAATACTTCGTGAACATACGCACTCGCCAAGTGTACTTTCAGGGGGTTATAAACGTTAAGTCTAGTTACCGGGTGCCCACGGTTATGCATATACTTTTCATACTGTTTTGATACGCTGTTGCAGCACTGAAATCTCGTGGCCTATCTTACGTTACTATTACAACTTAAACTATAGCTCACCAACATTCGTGTTGACTTTTTAAGCGTGTATTTCTCAGGTGCCTAGAGGTTTATTGCTTCCGCTGTTAGACTTGATGTCATGCTGTTTCACTTGCTGTCATGCTGTTATTGAATTGCTGTTATGGACCTACTGTACTAGTTATCCGCTGCATTGCTAGAGATGTCTCAAATTATGAAACTTATGTTTTGCATTCGTAAACTTATGTTATTTTGGAACAATGGTTTGTAATAAGTCTTATGACATGTTATCTTTGTAAAACGTTATCTTTTTAATGAATGCGAATCGGTTTTCAAACAGCATGTAGTATTCAACCGTGTAAAGATCCTGTTGTTGACGAATCGTACACGATGGTTTTGTACAGGGCGTCACAATTATTATTATTATTATTATTATCATTGTCGTTATTAATAAAAGATATTATTGTTATTTTTATTATTATTACTATCGTTATTATCGTTAAGGTTATAATAATAATAATAATAATAATAATAATAATAATAATAATAATAATAATAATAATAATAATAATAATAATAATAATAATAATAATAATAATAATAATAATAATAATAATAATTATTATTATTATTATTATTATTATTATTATTATTATCATTCAAATAGTTATTAGTATTATCATTAATATTATTATTAGTATATTATAATTAAAACTAATATTAGTAACATCTAATTATTATGATTACTATTATTATTATTAATATGAACGCGATATAAAAGACGACTAAAAGCTATCAAACGAAGCAATTAGGAAATAATGAGTATGAGTATCATGATGAAATTAAGATATTGTAAGATATTGATTTAAAGGAAAAATATCGTTTTAATTATTTTACTATTATTATTAAAAGTATTATTAATATTAAAACTATCATTTTTACAAAAATTATTATTTTTAATAAAAATATCATTGTTAATATGAAACATCATTATTATTATCATTTTAGTACTATTGTTAATAAAAATTATCATTTTATCATTTTTAGAAAATATAATTATTGTTATTTTTATTAGTAGAATAATAATAATTATTACAAAATAATACAACTTTTACTTATTATTATTATTATAAATATTATTTTATCAAATAAATATGTGATACAAAGATATTTTACTACGTATAATATAATTACATTAATAATACCTATTATATTATTTTTATGATATTAAATGAACTTTATAAATTTTATTACTTAAGATATATAAAAGTATATTTTTATTATATAAATTTTAATATAAAATTTTATTTATTAATAAAAGAACTATATTATTTACTTTAATAAAATCTATTAAAAATATTTAAATAAATAAAACGACTATATTTAAACTATATAATAATCATGTATAAATTTTGGAAGACATTTTGGTCAATATGACTTTTGTTGACTTTTGCATATTTAGTCTCGAGCATTAGGATTGTGATACACTACGACTTGACCTAAATTGTTAGACAGATATTGATCAAACATATAAATATATATAATTAATATAGGTTCGTGAATCCAAGGCCAACATTGCACCTGTTCAATGACGTCATATGTATTTTTACTACAAAATACAGTATTGTGAGTTTCATTACTCCATTTTTAAATGCTTTTGCAATATATATTTTTGGGACTGAGAATACATGCGCTGATTTTATAAATGTTTGATAAAATAGACACAAGTACTCAAAAATTACATTCTATGGTTGGATTATCGAAATCGAATATCACCCTTTTAGCTTGGTAACCTAAGAATTAGGGAACAGTACCCCTAATTGACGCGAATCCTAAAGATAGATCTATGGGCCTAACAAACCCCATCCGAGGTACGGATGCTTTAGTACTTCGATTTTTATACAGACGAGAGGATTCTGTTATACATACGAGAGGATTCTGTTTTGGGAATATTCTATATGCATTTTGTTAATGTCGGTTACCAGGTGTTCACCATATGAATGATTTTACCTTAATGCAGACGAGAGGATTCTTCTTGAGGATTATGTTTATGAAAAATGAAAATCTTGTGGTCTATTATATTATTGGAAATGATTTTACCTTTATGCAGACGAGAGGATTCTGCAATTGGAATTATGTTTAATAAAAATCTTGTGGTTTATTAACATAATGGAAATGGATGATTATGATAAACTAATGAACTCACCAACCTTTTGGTTTACACTTGAAAGCATGTTTATTCTCAGGTTTGAAAGAAATCTTCCGCTGTGCATTAGCTCATTTTAAGGATATTACTTGGAGTCATTCATGGCATATTTCGAAAGACGTTGCATTCGAGTCATTGATTTCATCAAGATTATTATTAAGTCAATTATAGTTGGATGTATTATGAAATGGTATGCATGCCGTCAACTTTAGATGTGAATAAAGTTTGTCTTTTAAAAACGAATGCAATGTTTGTAAAATGTGTCATATAGAGGTCAAATACCTCGCAATGTAATCAACTATTGTGAATCGTTTATAATGTATATGAACGGGTCCTTTCAGTTGGTATCAGAGCGGTGGTCTTAGCGAACCAGGTCTGCATTAGTGTGTCTAACTGATAGTCGTTAGGATGCATTAGTGAGTCTGGACTTCGACCGTGTCTGCATTGTCAAAAGTTTTGCTTATCATTTTTGTCGGAAATTGCCTGCTTATCATTCTTAGTCTAGACACGTCTTACTGCACTGATTGCATGAATAGTGTATAGACAAAATTCATATCTTAGCATATCTGTTACTGTAAACTTTGCCTGACATATCCCGTAAATTCCTCTGTAATCTACGAAATCTTTTGCGCTATATATATAGATATTCTATGTAATTAGAATACCACCCGATAGCCGAAAAATCATTTAATATCGAAAAATCCTTTATTTAATCGAACGAAATGGAATTCGTCATTAGTTCAAGTCCCCCGAATTCCGATATGGAATCCCACTCAAGCTCCAAAAGCAGTGTGACTGGAATGGATCAACCAATCAGCCATCATCTATTTTGGATGAATTAGGGATGGGTTCGTAGCCTCCTCAATCATTGGAGACAAGAAGAAGGTGATCCTTTCCATCCACTACATTGCCCTCTTGGCGAAGAACTCGAAGCACTTACAGGCGAACCTGTCTGAAACACCATTTTCTCTCTCATTTCCAGAGTATCTCGTCACGATTATATACTACATCAAATTCTAGATTTTATTTATCCGCTCGTCCGAATCGACAATCACCCTGGTGTAATAGAAGAAGTCAACGAGCTTCGCGCTCGGGTAGTGGCTTTAGAGAATATGGTGCAAAGGTTACAAACACCAGCGGCAACACCAGCAGCATAACCAGTACTACCATCATCAACGCCAACAGTACCATTACCACCCCCAACCACAACCGCGTCGTAAACCTCAATTTTACAATCTGTCCCTGTAGATACCAAGGAATATCAACAACAACAAACGATGAAGTGTTGATTCATAACTTCATTGGAGAAACACTCCGCGGCGATTATGTAATCTCTAAAGTCTTAGAGATTATCTATTCTAACCCTAACCATAAATCAAATGAGTGAATTGAAATGATAGAAGGAAGAGTAGAAACCCTGACAAGAATGATGCGTGATTTATAAGCTAAACTTGTTTTACCAACATCATCAATAGTAGCGTAGCATCACCATCACAGTCAGTGCCGTCAGTGTCATCAGAATCAGCAGCACCTATAACATCACAAACTCCGTCAGTTCAAGAATCTCCGTGGACATCATTACGAATCAATAATGCGTATATTGTATCAACGAGTTATGAAGTATTAACTCCTTCCCTCTGAAGAAATTATATGTATATTATATATATATAAATTTTAAGATCAAAATAAATCTTTCGTACTAAGCTATTATGTATGAATTAAATAAGGGTAAATACTACTCGATTAAATTCATATTACTAATATGCTAAGATGTACATCCTTCCTTAACAACTTAACCATCGTTAACTACAATCTTTGTTTTAATTCAATAAATTTCATCTCATAATAAATCAAGTGTATTATTCAAATATATGTTTGATTTTACACTTTCATCATCGATGTACTCGAAACTTTTCAAATAACATCATTCGTACTTTGCGAAATTCACAAGAATTCCACGAACCGAACATCATACATCAACAAATAACGAAGTATTAATTCATAATTTCAATGTCATTAAAGAAATACTCCGTAAAAGTTATGTAATTTTTAAATCCTTTAGGGATTATTCAATTCTAGTTTCAACCGTAAATCAAATGAGTTTAATTTAACATTAACTCATTAAATCTATGTTACATCTGAAGAAAATATACATATATATATATTTAACACATATCCGTGTCAGACCCTTTGGCATTTATTAGCAAAAATAACTTTGCGATTCCTTTCAAATTAGTCAGTTTTGTCACAGCTTCAGCAAGTCAACTTCGACTTTTCAGTTGAAACAGTCTTATTATAACCTTGATATAGACGTTGCCCTTTCGTCATCGTTACCGGAGAACCTTTTATGTCTCACTACATTAGAAATAAACTTACCAACAACTTCACTGATCTTTGACTTTCCGAAAAGTCATTATATTTATCGAAACCCCATCAATTACTCATTCGCATCTTGTAACAAGAATTGTCATGCCAATTACTGGGAATCAGCAATCAGTATTTTGAAATCTTGCAGCATGTCTCCGCCAACGGTTATAGGTGTATATATAACGTCTATCTCCTAGACTTATATACTTTGAATGTGAAGTTTTTGAAAAACACTCTAAACTGCGAACTAGTTCTCCGAAGTTTGGAAAATGCTGATGAAGCAGCAAAAAATGTAAACGACCTTAACAGTCAAAAGTTTGATAATAAAGGATAGTGTGTTAGAAAAGCTCAGAAAAAGAAAAGGTTTAGAACTGAAAAACGGATTAAGCAAACCATGAAGGAGGCTGTGGACAAATCACAAAGAATAAACCCGCCTTCAAAGAATCCAAATGATTCAGTGTCTGCTAAAATTATTATCAAATACCTTACTCCTGACTCTAAACCTTTGTGAATAATATTCTTCATCATCCTCTGATCTTAGATATTCTAAGATATCATCATATCTTTCATTATAAATATCTTCAATGTTTCTGAAGATATCTTCATAACTATTGTTATTCAAAATCATTTATCTCTTTGCGCTATCTGTGTTACATCATAAAAGAAACTATTTTAGTTTCTAAATTCTGAAAAATTCGAATTTAAAATATGTATACTATTGAAGTAGTGTTGGGAATTGAAGCATGAGTTAGTATAATATAATGACACTTGATCAACGTGATTATATTACAGTAAGTCATGCTGAATTTTTAAATGGAACGTGATGATTCACAGATCATAACATCATCATGTGCCATGTTACACGACTCTTGTATTCTATTTAACCTCTAAAGTATTAAGAAAATTTTTCTTGATGATTCGGTCTTTTCCAGGGTATTCTGGTAATTTAACAAATCAAGACCGTGCCATTACCATTTCCTTATTAGAACATTAACAATGTTCATTCTAAAATTTATATCTGCGAATTATGAACCATTACAAGCGATGCTTAATCGCAAAAAGAAGAAACGAAAGGACAAAGCTCCAAAATAGAAATTGGAGTACAAATCGCAGCAAATAGGAGGGAGTATTAACTGTGGATGACAATGATTATAGAAGACAGAAGCATGGACTTTGAAGTATAAGGGAAGATATAAAACCCAACAACAACCCAGAAATTACAAACCATATATATCGATGCATATAGCAATATAAAGACACAGGAGAACTAAAAACACTATAAAACCAAGAGTATAGTAGAAGTAAATAGATTCTTCCGGCGGCAGATGAAAAAGAAGAATGACAGATATGAAAGTTAGGAGTATATCAAGAATCAGAACTGGATGGAGCATATTAGCGAATGCTATAAAGTATGAATTGAGGGAGAAAGAATAAAAGGTGTGAGTTGTGGAAATAAGGAAACGAAGGGGGTGGATATATAGTAAAATATCCGACAGAGAAATCAAAACAGAATATCGCATTTAATCAAAGTGGATCCTAACTTCCTTAATTACCGAAGAACCAAATCTTATTACGAAGATTTTCTCTAAATTCCTTGAATTCCGGAAATCAACCGTGACTATGTCATTGGTTAAAAAGAACGTGCATTTACTCATTTCATTCTTTTGTGATAACTTCACTCGTACTCTTCACAAAAATCAAATTGCTTTATCTATATTACTTGATGATAATAAAACTCTAATTTCCAACTCGTATACGTCATGAAAACATACTTATTGTCAACCATGACCATCCCATTCAAATTTCGGGATGAAATTTCTTTAAAGGGTAGGTACTGTGACAACCCGGAAATTTCCAACCAAATTTAAACTTTATCTTTATATTATTCCGACACGATAAGCAAAGTTTGTTAAGTTAAATCTAAAGAATTTTAAATTGTGTTCATACATTCATTATAACCTCGACCAAATTCTGACGATTCACGAACCGTTATATATAAATAAATATGTATATATATATATATATATATATATATATATATATATATATATATATATATATATATATATTATAACTTGAGAATATTAATAAAGTATTAAACGTATAATACTTTATATGAATGTATTTGTTTCAATATGTTTATCGATGGAATTAGAAGATAATATCAAATGATTGATTTATCAGATACATTGTGATATGATTACGGGTCTATGTTATGAGGTCCACTGTGATTTAAGAAATCTATTCTTTTTGACAACATTCGGAAAATGGTAAAGTGATTTATAATTAAGAACGTGGAGTGTAAATAACTTAGATGTTAGATGTCGACAAGTTAAGTAACTCAACATTTTTCATTAAGATGATTTCATACGTTTATTTAACCTTTGAACTTTATCGCATGCTTCACCAACATACTGTAATTTAAAAAGCTTGAAACATATTATGAATATATATGATTCTACTTTTCTAAAACGTTTTATGATATAACGATTTCCATTATTTTAACCTTTAAACAAAATGATTCTTAAATATATTTAGTTTTGGAAAACAAAATTATCATATTTATTTGATTTAGTTTCAAACGTACAAAAACGTTTTCAGTTTAAAAAGAACTTTATTATTAAAACGTATATAACTTTTATAAATATCTAGAACTACTTTTGACAACTCATTACTTAACCAGTATGATAAAGATAACGATATTTATATTTTATTTTATTAAATATATATAACGATTTAAATTAATATTATATATATTTATATGCGTATTATACGTACATAGTTTTCTACTTTTAATATACTTAAACTTTACCTTTACTTTATTTTTACTTTACTTTAACTTTAATAATTCACTTTAATAATTCATACTTTAATAATTTACTTTAATAATTCATACTTTAATAATTAACTTTAATAATTCATACTTTAATAATTCACTTTAATAATTCATACTTTAAAAATTCACTTTAATAATTCAAAAGTCTATTATAAATAGAATTCAATATGTTTCATTATTTCATAGAAACTTGAAAATATTTTTCTCTAAACTCTCTCAATCGATTTACATATATATATTTACTCCGTATTATTTTAAGATATTATTAGTATACATAAAATATTACGACGGAGTGTTGTCCGAGTGATTTCAAAATTGTTTTTTGAGCGAGATAGAGCTAAGAAAATTATGGGTTATAGCTATGGAGGTTATGGGTATGGTTCGGGAGTATTACTCGTGAGTAAAACTAGTGTTTATCATCTCCGTTGCGTCTATGTACTTTTCCTGCAATATTGAATCTCAATATTGATACGTGAGCACTCATAACTTTACTTTTATATATTATTAGTGTATCCCTAACTAATGCTCGAGTATATATATAGGATTATGCATGCTTATACGTTCGTTATTGTCGTTAGATAGGTTATGTCGAATCTTGAATTAAATACATATGCTATTAAGATAAGGTATATGATATGTATGTCGTTGGAAAGCTAGCGAAAATTTGAGAACTTTTCATTTAGATATCGAATGGTTTCGATGAACGGTTTAGAAGTTATAGTCAATTGAATTTTTGTATTATTATTAAAAATGATTATTATTATCGTCGTTATAATCTAATTATTATTATTATTATTATTATTATTATTATTATTATTATTATTATTATTATTATTATTATTATTATTATTATTATTATTATTATTATTATTATTATTATTATCATCATCATCATCATTGTCGTTATTAATAAAAGATATTATTGTTATTTTTATTATAATTACTATCGTTATTATCGTTAAGGTTATAATTAGTATTATTATTATTATTATTATTATTATTATTATTATTATTATTATTATTATTATTATTATTATTATTATCATTCAAATAGTTATTAGTATTATCATTAATATTATTATTAATATTATTAGTATATTATAATTAAAACTAATATTAGTAACATCTAATTATTATGATTACTATTATTATTATTAATATGAACGCGATATAAAAGACCACTAAAAGCTATTAAACGAAGCGATTAGGAAATAATGAGTATGAGTATCATGATGAAATTAAGAAATTGTAAGATATTGATTTAAAGGAAAAATATCGTTTTAATTATTTTACTATTATTATTATTAAAAGTATTATTAATATTAACACTATCATTTTTACTAAAATTATTATTTTTAATAAAAATATCATTGTTAATATGAAACATCATTATTATTATCATTTTAGTACTATTGTTAATAAAAATTATCATTTTATCATTTTTTGAAAATATAATTATTGTTATTTTTATTAGTAGAATAATAATAATTATTACAAAATAATACAACTTTTACTTATTATTATTATTATTATCAATATTATTTTATTAAATAAATATGTGATACAAAGATATTTTACTACGTATAATATAATTACTTTAATAATACCTATTATATTATTTTTATGATATTAAATGAACTTTATAAATTTTATTACTTAAGATATATAAAAGTATATTTTTATTATATAAATTTTAATATAAAATTTTATTTATTAATAAAAGAACTATATTATATACTTTAATAAAATCTATTAAAAATATTTAAATAAATAAAACGACTATATTTAAACTATATAATAATCATGTATAAATTTTGGAAGACATTTTGGTCAATATGACTTTTGTTGACTTTTGCATATTTAGTCTCGAGCATTAGGATTGTGATACACTACGACTTGACCTAAATTTTTAGACAGATATTGATCAAACATATAAATATATATAATTAATATAGGTTCGTGAATCTAAGGCCAACATTGCACTTATTCAATGACGTCATATGTATTTTTACTACAAAATACAGTATTGTGAGTTTCATTACTCCCTTTTTAAATTTCTTTTGCAATATATATTTTTGGGACTGAGAATACATGCGCTGATTTTATAAATGTTTGACGAAATAGACACAAGTACTTAAAAATTACATTCTATGGTTGGATTATCGAAATCGAATATCACCCTTTTAGCTTGGTAACCTATGAATTAGGGAACAGTACCCCTAATTGACGCGAATCCTAAAGATAGATCTTTGGGCCTAACAAACCCTATCCGAGGTACGGATGCTTTAGTACTTCGATTTTTATACAGACGAGAGGATTCTGTTATACAGACGAGAGGATTCTGTTTTAGGGATATTCTATATGCATTTTGTTAATGTCGATTACCAGGTGTTCACCATATGAATGATTTTACCTTAATGCAGACGAGAGGATTCTGCTTGAGGATTATGTTTATGAAAAATGAAAATCTTGTGGTCTATTATATTATTGGAAATGATTTTACCTTTATGCAGATGAGAGGATTCTGCTATTGGAATTATGTTTAATAAAAATCTTGTGGTTTATTAAAATAATGGAAATGAATGATTATGATAAACTAATGAACTCACCAACCTTTTGGTTGACACTTGAAAGCATGTTTATTCTCAGGTTTGAAAGAAATCTTCTGCTGTGCATTAGCTCATTTTAAGGATATTACTTGGAGTCATTCATGGCATATTTCGAAAGAAGTTGCATTCGAATCATTGATTTCATCAAGATTATTATTAAGTCAATTATAGTTGGATGTATTATGAAATGGTATGCATGCCGTCAACTTTAGATGTGAATAAAGTTTGTCTTTTAAAAATGAATGCAATGTTTGTAAAATGTATCATATAGAGGTCAAATACCTCGCGATGTAATCAACTATTGTGAATCGTTTATAATGTATATGAACGGGTCCTTTCATCAGCTCCGGCACTGTGGCTGGTTTTTTTGCAGGTATGGTTCTCTATGTTGTGGCTGGAGATGACTTGTGTTGAACGGTGTTTTGATTTTCAGCGGAATTGGCGATCTTGGCAATCTCTTGATGGCATTTTGTGCTTCGTTGGATATGTTTTTGGTATGGCCGTTTTTTCAGGTTTTAACTAAGTTTTTTGGCATATTTGGCACAAAGCCGGAGCAAAGCTTCTGGCCCCAGCTTTTTTGAGGCCTAAATTTTATAATATGTAATGAATTTGACTAGGATAAAAAAATAAATAAATAGATGAGCTACGCATTTGACTAGGTCTAGAGAATATATATATATATATATATATATATATATATATATATATATATATATATATATATATATATATATATATATATACATATATATATATATATACATATATATATATATATATATATATATATATATATATATATATATATATATATATATATATATATATATATATATATATATATATATATATGATGATCAAGCATAGAATAATCGGGTAGGGTTCGGTCCATGCTTGACATCATTGAAAGGGGATTTAAAGGTCAATTGAGTTTAACTCTCCGGTCCGGAGTACCGTGAATAACCCCTCGTGAGATGAGGATCTCAGCAGGGGTGGTTAAACATAGACCCACCATCAGCAGGTAGTCCGGTTACCGATGGCTCGTGTCGAGAATAGGGTTTATGTTCAAGGAACGTTACCTGTATATCCAGAATATCTAGTGAAATGCTATGAGTCCGTAGCGCGGGTAAGGGAGGCACTATGTAGATAGCGCGACTGTTTCGTACGTAGATACTAAAAAGAGTATGTTTGTAACTTCCCAAAAAACCAGCCTCTTGCCTTGTGATTCGAGTCCGTTATTTATAGCTATAGTGCTGTTCGTTTATTGGAGCCACGTGTTCCACGTTGCTTTCTTGTCTGCACTACCTGATCATTCCACGGAGGGGACCAGGGAACAGTACTATTACCTTTTTCACTAGCTGTCAGCCCTTGTACAGAGATCGTGGTAAGTACAGGACACGTCATCTTTATGCAGCGCGCCATCATCAAGCTGGCGCCCCCTAGCGCACATTTACTTGCGCCAGAAGTGTTATAGCGTGGAGGATATGCACATGGTGCAAGTGCGATGCGCAACACGAGCCAATCGGGTGTGCATATCATTAAGTCCCCCCAGTTCGATATTATGCGCAAGTATTGCGCATGGTGTCGAACTCAACTGCTATTAATTCCATGACAGGTGTGACGTGACAGCCATCACATCTCCCGTCATGTTGCATTAAATTCTCTTCTTTGCTTGTCCTCTGACATGTGTACGGTCAAGATCCATTATGACCGTCTCTTCCCCTTCTATAAATAGAACTTTCTTCATTCATTTTCCACTTTTCTTGCTTTTATCTTTCTGACATGGCTTATCGCGCTGACCTTTCCAATGTTGGCTCTATTCCTTCATCCACCTCCGCCGAATATGTAGCGCATATCTCAAAGCACTACCCCCCATCAAATCCCTATCGCCCGTCGTTCCTGGTCATTTAGACCGGGCCAACCTTGCTCCTAGCGGGAAAGTAGCCGTTTATAGTGTAGTTTTTGATCGGGAAAATATGCGCATTCCGCCTACGAATTTCATCTTGCACGTGCTTTCTCATTTTAACATTGGCATGGGTCAGCTGGATCTTGACAGCGCTTGCCGCCTTGTTGTTTTCCAGATGTGGTGCAGAGCGCATGATTTTATTCCTACGGTGAATTTATTCAAGGACATATTTTATTTTGAACGACTTGATGCAGGCTGGTTCTCTTTCCGCGACAATGTTCGCTTTACTGGTGAACCATTGGATGAGAATCCACGTGACTGGAAAGAGCATTATTTCTTCGTGGATGGCACCTTCGTCCTGTCAGAGTTCTCAAATGTGAGTGCTTGGCAATATGGTTTTGACTGGGGTTTAAATACGGCGCCACCTGATAAGGCTAAAAATGAACATATATTTCATAGCATTATCCTTCAAGAAAGACAAGCTTTTAGTTACAATTGTTCTATTTACAAGTGATATTCATTTAAATAATAAAAGGTGAAGACGAAAGACAGATTCGACGATTTGAAGACGCAAACGACCAAAAAGCTAAAAAGTACAAAGTACAATCCAAGTGGTTCAAATTATTGATGAGAAACATCTAGAAATTACAAGAGTACAAGCCGTGAATCATAAAGTACAAGATATTAAATCGTACGAAAGGACGTTCGAAAATCCAGAACCGGGACCTGAACCATCTATCAACGCGCGATGCAACGGACCTAAAATTACAAGTCAACTATGCACATGAATATAATATAATATATATATAATTATATAAAATTATATATACTATATTATATTATTTAAAACCAACAGCAAACTAGAAAACAAATCAATGTGAGCTGTCCCAGAAGGCCATGCGATCGCATGGCCATGAAGAAGAAACTCCATGCGATCGTATGGAGTGAGATGTCAGGCCAGGTCTATAAATTCAGCATTTTTCGGACGAGTTTGATACACCTTCATTCACTGATCTCTTACTCTCTCTCAATTATATTTATATTTATTTTATAATTATAATTTTAGTATTAAGTTAATAATAATAAGGTTATAGTGGCGAATATTTTAAGTTTGTAAGTTGAAATTCTGTCCGTGTAACACTACGCGATTAATACTCATTGTAAGTTATGTTCAACCTTTTTAAATTAATGTCTCGTAGCTAAGTTATTATTATGCTTATTTAAGCCGAAGTAATTGTGATGTTGGACTAAATATTAAGACTGGGTTATTGGGCTTTGGACCATAATTGGTGTGACGACCCGAAAATTTCCGACCAAATTTAAACTTGATCTTTATATAATTTCGACACGATAAGCAAAGTCTGTAATATTGAGTCTCTTAATTTTTTTTTTTTGACCTTCGACTGCTCTCGACGATTCACGAATAATTAATTGTAAATAGATATGTGAGTATGTATATATAAATAATAATTCGAAATATAATTTGTAAGTATTATATGTTGTTGTTATTAAAAATTTATGAAATAAAAATAGGATATTATAAAAATTATTATTTAAAATATACCTCTATATATATATATAAATAAAGTATATTAAAATAATAATAATAATAATAATAATAATAATAATAATAATAATAATAATAATAAATATTAAATGATTGTAATACTCGTTTGATTTTTCGATTGATATTATGCAAGTTAAATTCAAACTTATGTAATTTTAAAATAAACGGTGATACGAAAATGAGTTCTATAAATTTTAGGCTTATTAAAAATGTATTTAGGAACTATTTGTTAAATGTTAACACTTTTTATATTTTACCCAGAATTGAGAAGGACAGTTGATGTAATTTTTATTTAATAAGTTAATGATCGAATTTTATACCATAATTACCAAAATAAATAAAGATGTTTAATATAAAAATTTGGGATTTTTTTTCGAAGACTTTTATCCGGCACTGTTGTACAAGGGAGCACGAAATTCAGTCCGTGAATCAAATAGTGAACCAATAATTTAAGGTGGCTAAACTGTTGGACACCCGTGAACTTGTGATTCCAGTACAAATTGACATCCCTATCTTCTTAATTATTATTTTCATTCTTGCTTGTGATTTGTTGTCTACTCTATCCTCACTATAAAACAACTCAATCAAATCTTATTGCTACTTTAGTTGTTTTGAAAATTGATACTCTATACTCACTATATTTATATATACATATACAGACTTACACTAACACACAACATCTTTCACATTCGAATACATTCTTCATATCACCGGCCACTCTTGCTTCACCTTCTGCAACACCCACCGTGACCATCATGAACCTCACACCACCGCGAGTCATCATCAATCACCACCACACCATCAACCATGATCACTGGACTTCGCCACCATCAACCGCCAACAACCTCCCTTTAATCACCATCATTACCGTCACCTTAATACAAACGCCACCCTCACTAAAAATCCATCAGTCACCCACTGACCCCCGCCACCTGCAACAACCTCCTAACACCCTGCTGTTGACCACCATCTCAACACCATAGCTCCATTAAACCACCAACCTCACCCCCATCGATAACCAAGAACAACTGCCATCACTATCCTCCATTTCTCTCTCTTATATTCATCTTCATCAACCTCAAACCATCTAAAACCACTACCAACAACTTGCTGCACTTTTAAGTCTGTTTTCTTTTATCGACAACAGTTTGCAAACCGCGTACAAGACAAGATGATGATGACTAGCAATATATAATAATAACATTAGTGGAAGTTGATATGGACATTTTTTTCTCTCTTTTTCCTTTCCCTTTTGACCGAAAAAAAAATGTGTCACATAAAAGAGATGTGGTGATAAAATTATGATAGGGACATGTTAAAAGTGATGTTATAATATTCTGTTTTATATTACTGCAAGGTTTTAGGAAACTTAGAAAAAGAGAAGAAAAACCACGAATGATGATTGAGCCGTGTTAAGTTTATGGTCTATAGATAAAGTGTAAATTCTTTGGTCATTAAGGTGATGATGATACGTAATTAGGGTAGAGGAGGATAACGAGTATTGATGATGAAAGAAAACGATTATGATGATGAAGATGTCACGATAATGGTGATGATGTGAAAAAGATGATTATGGTTGTTGAATGACCTCTGTTTGATTTTCAATTGAAAGGAGGAGGAAGAGATAGAAACAGAAAACTAGATATATATACATATCCGAGGAATAAAATTTTAGAAAAACTAATTTGGTTCGATGGTTTGGTATGTTATCGAGTGAGCGAGAAGTCGTGGGTTCGAAACCAGGAAGCTGCAAAATATATTTTTTTTCTGACTTCGGAGTGGATCGAGAACATACAAATACATAGTTGGGCTTGAGTTAAATGTTGTTGGGCCAGGTATTCCCTGTTGGGCCGAGATACTAGATTTAGTTTGATCTTTGATGGGCCAAATTGATTAGGAAGAAAGGAAAGAAAGGAAGACTGATAGAAGGGTTTTATAAACTTTAATCCGAATATAAACTGAAAAGAAGGGTCAGCGGATTGGTTAAGGTTTTTTTTGTGAGTGAATGGGAGGTCGCGGGTTCGAGTCTCGTTTAGGGCAATTCGTTTTAGAAAAATATTATAAAGGGTATACACTTTTAATTATTTTCTTTCTAATTATTATTATTATTATTATTATTATTATTATTATTATTATTATTATTATTATTATTATTATTACTACTACTACTACTACTACTACTACTAGTTTTATATTAACAATATTATTATAACAAATAAATATTTTCTATATAAGAGTATATATATTACAACTACCATAATATTACATATAATTATATATATTAAGATTATTTTTATAAATATTTACATATAATAAATTATTGATTTTAAATATAATATTAAACTATATAAATATTAACTATTTTAAATATATACAAATTTAATATATATATAAGATATATAATTTAAGGTATAATATATGAATTTATTTGATTACAATTATATGTGTTAATATATACAAATGATATAGGTTCTTGAATCCGAGGCCAACCCTGCATTGTTCAATATAGTCATATGTATTTTTACTACAAAATACATTAGGTGAGTTTCATTTGCTCCCTTTTTAATTGCTTTTGCAATATATATTTTTGGGACTGAGAATACATGCGCTACTTTTATAAATGTTTTACAAAATAGACACAAGTACTTAAAAATATATTCTACGTTGAGTTGTACCATGGCATATTTCTTTATACTTGGTAGCTAATATTTACGTGAGGAGCGTAAACGCGAATCCTGTTGATAGATCTATCGGGCCTGACAACCCCAACCGGGCTGGACGACCAGTTTTAAACGGTTGCACAGTACTTCGTCTCGTTACTACACTTGGTACGGTGTAGGGTTTATTTAAGAATATGCTGCTGTGATTTAAATGTTAAGTATGGTTACCAAGTGCTCAACGACTTTTTCATACACTTGCGAGTGTATTATGTTTGTAAATATGAAATCTTGTGGTCTATTAAAATAATGGAAATGATTGTTATGATAAACCTATGAACTCACCAACCTTTTGGTTGACACTTTAAAGCATGTTTATTCTCAGGTACGAATTAAGTCTTCCGCTGTGCATTTGCTCAATTTAAGGACATTACTTGGAGTCGATCATCGCAATGGGACCAAATGTTGATGACTTCGTCCAGGTGGATAAGGACAGGTCGTTTCAGGTGGTATCAGAGCGTTGGTCCTAGTGAACCAGGTCTTTCATTAGAGTGTCTAACTGATAGTTGTTTAGATGCATTAGAGAGTCTGGACTTCGACCATGTCTGCATGTCAAAAGTTTTGCTTATCATTTCGTGTCAAAAATTACCTGCTTATCATTCTTATGGAATCATTTGCTTATCATTCCTAGTCTAGACATGCCTTACTGCCTTTATTGCATAGATAGTGTATAGACAAATTTATATCTTAGCGTATCTATTACGGTAAACTTTGCCTGATATCTTCCGTAAATTTCTCCGTAATTTAAGGGATCCTGGTACTATATATATCTAGGCATATTATGCATTGAGAATACCATCCAACTGTCATTTGCTGTCACTAAGCTTTTCATACCAAAAATATTTTCTGTGATCGCGTACGATGGCTTCTACGAATCGACCAAGTTCTTCTGACTCCGAAGATAGCGTGACGGGAGCGCACCAACCGATCAACTACCGTGATTTCTTTAGAAAGTGGGGATGGGTTCGCGAAATACTTACCCTATGGAGAAATGAAGAAGGTACTCCATATCACGAGCCGAACTTACCACCTAACGTCGGAGTGCTCGACCCGCTCACCGGCGAACCTGTTCGCAACACCGTTTATACCCTTTTTGCAAGAATTTTTCGTCTTGAGGCTACCATTAACCGAACTAGAGAAGATATCCGACCTCTACCTCACACTGATAACCAACCAGGGTTAGTAGAAGAAGTTAAAGAACTCCGAGCTCGGGTGTTAACTTTAGAGAGCACGGTACACAATTTGCAAGCACTAGCAGTATCATCAACACCAGTAACATCACCAGCCTCAGCACCAACAGCACTAGTACCACCAAGAACAACATCCGCGTCACCAGCTTCAACATTTCATTCTGTACCTCGAGTATAATCATCGTTCTACATGACGTTCTACATCATTTATCTTAGTTTGACATAGCGATTATGTAACCTCTAATGTTTTAGAGATTATATATTCTTGTTCTAACGGTAAATCAGATGAGTTAATATCATATTAACTCATTAAATCCATGATTGCATCTGAAGAAAATATATATGTATATATGTTTTCATAAAGATTGTAATTAAAAATTCTTTAGTACAAAGTGTTAATTGTGAAAATATTTTAACGGGTAGGTAATACCCGAGGAATACTCAGATTTCACATTAATAAGTTACAATGTACATTCTTCGAAGCTGATTCAACGGTCATTTACTATCCTATGTACAACCACCGATATACGTATCCATTCACCACAGAATAACCATTTCCATTTAAATTTCATATTTGGATTTTGACCTATCAGAATCCAACAAGTGGCATACTGAAGAAAACATTGGACAAAATAAAATTTGTTAGAAACAAACGAATTAACTAATTGAAATTTTGTTAAGAATCCACGCTAACTGTTCCAGCTAACTGTTCCTAGCTAACTGATTACATTTTATTTATCGCAATTTAATTATCGCAATTTTATTTATCGTCATTTAATTTCTGTTATTTACTTTACGTATTTAATTTATCGTCATTTAATTTCTGTTATTTATTTTACGCACTTTATATATCGGGACATGTATACAAGGTTTTGACATATCATATCGACGCATCTATATATATTATTTGGAATAACCATAGACACTCTATATGCAGTAATGCGGGAGTTAGCTATACAGGGTTGAGGTTGATTCTCAAATAATATATATACTTTGAGTTGTGATCGAGTCTGAGACATGTACACGGGTCACGATACATATTAATTAATTTGAATATTATAAATTAAATTATATATGAATTATTGTACTGTTAACTGTGGACTATCGATTGGGACTATCAACATTGGACAATTAAAAAATGAATTAAAATATTAATTATAACATATGAAACTAAACAATTCTTCAAGTTTGCCACTTGATTTCATCTTAAACCTCATTTGTATCTTGACGATTCCAATCTGCGTTTAAACATTTCATGATTCTTGAAAACACCTCGATCGAAAGGATGGACCATCCGCACTTCATCTACGGAAGAAAAGATTTATGCATATAGTTATGCATCTGAAAAACTCTCGAAACCCGAGTAAACGTTTAGCACATAGATGTGTTAATTCCTTTGGCGTTATTATTACCCAAAATAACTATGCAATTCCTTTCCAAATTAGCCAAATTTTGTCACAGCTCCAACAAGACAACTTCGACTTTTCGTTCGAAATAATCATATTATAACTTTGATATATATGCGTGCTCTTTTATTGTTACCGTGGAACCTTTCATATTCCATCATATTACCATCAGCGTTTAATCATCTAAAAACACAATTCTCCTGAAATTACCTCGAATTGATAACCGATGATTCAGATATCATAGCATTAAATGCAGAGGAAACAGAAAAATCGTAGATGGTCTGAACGGCCAAGAGCTTGATGATGAAGTATGGAATGTTAGGAAAGCTCGATAGAAAAATTTGGTACAAAAAAAAAAAACAGATTGAGCTAACCATAAAGGAAACCAAGGAGAAATACAAGTAACAAACCCTATATTCAGAGAATCCAGATAATTCTGGATCCGATGAAATCTTTAGAGAATATCTTGCCCCAAAGTCATGTTAAAATTTTGCGGAAAATTTTTCTTTATCAACCTTCGATCTTAGAAATTTCAAAATATCGTCATAAATATCTTCAATAGATATCTTCATAAATATCTTCATCCGAAATTATCTATCTTCTCGTGCTATCTATGTTACCTCATAAAAGGAACTGTTTCAGTTTCTATCCTTCTATAAAAATTTGAGTTTAAATTATGGATGATTTTTGAGAAGTGTAGGGAATTGAAGCATGAGTTAGTATAATATAATGACGCCGGGCCAACGTGGTTATATTACAGTAAGTCATGCTGAGTTTCTAATGAAATGTGATGATGGTTCACAGTAGATTATACCATCATCAAGTGTCATGTTACCTAACTCTTTCATTCTACATAACCTCCGAACATATCAAGAAGAATATACTCTTGACAGTTCTATCTTCAATAATTTTGATAAATTTGAAAATCAAATCGTGCTATCACGTTCCTTCCTGCTTAGAACATTATAATCATTCAAAATTCTATATCTACGAATTTTGGACCATTATTCGCTTGACTTGAAGTCGGGAAGAGAAAACAAAAGCATAGAGCTTCAAAATATAAGGGAGAATATAAAGCCCGATAACAACGCATAAATTACAAACCGTGTATGTTAATGTTTATCGCAACATAAAGACACAGGAGAATTAAAAACACTATAACCCCAAAGGCGAAGTAGAAGAAAGTAGATTCCTCTGGTGGAAGTTGAAAAAGGAGAATGAATGTTGCGATAGTAAGGATGAGGACAACGATCAGAATTGGATTAAGCATTTTCACAATGGTTTGAAAGTATGGATCGAGAAGAAAGAATTGGAGTGGTGAAAATAATAGAACGAAAGAAGTTCATTTATAGAGAAGATACCAGACAAAGCAATCGAGACAGATAATCGTATTAAATTAAAGAGATCTTAATTTCCATAAATCCCGAAGAATCAGATCTTATAGATTTCCAAGATTTTCTCTAAATCCCTTGAGTTCCGAAAATCCACCATGACTACGTCAAAAGTTAAGACGAAACTTTTCACTCTTTTGTGATAGCTCCACTTGTACGCATCACATAATCGAATCGTTTTATCTATATTACTCAAGGATGATAAAACTCTATTTATCAACTTATATTCGTCATGAAAACATTTGTATGGTTAACCATGACCGCCTAAATCAAATTTCGGGACGAAATTTCTTTAACGGGTAGGTACTGTGACGACCCGGAAATTTCCGACCAAATTTAAACTTGATCTTTATATAATTTCGACACGATAAGCAAAGTCTGTAATATTGAGTCTCTTAATTTTTTTTTTTGACCTTCGACTGCTCTCGACGATTCACGAATAATTAATTGTAAATAGATATGTGAGTATGTATATATAAATAATAATTCGAAATATAATTTAAAGTATTATATGTTGTTGTTATTAAAAATTTATGAAATAAAAATAGGATATTATAAAAATTATTATTTAAAATATACCTCTATATATATATATATAAATAAAGTATATTAAAATAATAATAATAATAATAATAATAATAATAATAATAATAATAATAATAATAAATATTAAATGATTGTAATACTCGTTTGATTTTTCGATTGATATTATGCAAGTTAAATTCAAACTTATGTAATTTTAAAATAAACGGTGATACGAAAATGAGTTCTATAAATTTTAGGCTTATTAAAAATGTATTTAGGAACTATTTGTTAAATGTTAACACTTTTTATATTTTACCCAGAATTGAGAAGGACAGTTGATGTAATTTTTATTTAATAAGTTAATGATCGAATTTTATACCATAATTACCAAAATAAATAAAGATGTTTAATATAAAAATTTGGGATTTTTTTTCGAAGACTTTTATCCGGCACTGTTGTACAAGGGAGCACGAAACTCAGTCCGTGAATCAAATAGTGAACCAATAATTTAAGGTGGCTAAACTGTTGGACACCCGTGAACTTGTGATTCCAGTACAAATTGACATCCCTATCTTCTTAATTATTATTTTCATTCTTGCTTGTGATTTGTTGTCTACTCTATCCTCACTATAAAACAACTCAATCAAATCTTATTGCTACTTTAGTTGTTTTGAAAATTGATACTCTATACTCACTATATTTATATATACATATACAGACTTACACTAACACACAACATCTTTCACATTCGAATACATTCTTCATATCACCGGCCACTCTTGCTTCACCTTCTGCAACACCCACCGTGACCATCATGAACCTCACACCACCGCGAGTCATCATCAATCACCACCACACCATCAACCATGATCACTGGACTTCGCCACCATCAACCGCCAACAACCTCCCTTTAATCACCATCATTACCGTCACCTTAATACAAACGCCACCCTCACTAAAAATCCATCAGTCACCCACTGACCCCCGCCACCTGCAACAACCTCCTAACACCCTGCTGTTGACCACCATCTCAACACCATAGCTCCATTAAACCACCAACCTCACCCCCATCGATAACCAAGAACAACTGCCATCACTATCCTCCATTTCTCTCTCTTATATTCATCTTCATCAACCTCAAACCATCTAAAACCACTACCAACAACTTGCTGCACTTTTAAGTCTGTTTTCTTTTATCGACAACAGTTTGCAAACCGCATACAAGACAAGATGATGATGACTAGCAATATATAATAATAACATTACTGGAAGTTGATATGGACATTTTTTTCTCTCTTTTTCCTTTCCCTTTTGACCGAAAAAAAAATGTGTCACATAAAAGAGATGTGGTGATAAAATTATGATAGGGACATGTTAAAAGTGATGTTATAATATTCTGTTTTATATTACTGCAAGGTTTTAGGAAACTTAGAAAAAGAGAAGAAAAACCACGAATGATGATTGAGCCGTGTTAAGTTTATGGTCTATAGATAAAGTGTAAATTCTTTGGTCATTAAGGTGATGATGATACGTAATTAGGGTAGAGGAGGATAACGAGTATTGATGATGAAAGAAAACGATTATGATGATGAAGATGTCATGATAATGGTGATGATGTGAAAAAGATGATTATGGTTGTTGAATGACCTCTGTTCGATTTTCAATTGAAAGGAGGAGGAAGAGATAGAAACAGAAAACTAGATATATATACATATCCGAGGAATAAAATTTTAGAAAAACTAATTTGGTTCGATGGTTTGGTATGTTATCGAGTGAGCGAGAAGTCGTGGGTTCGAAACCAGGAAGCTGCAAAATATATTTTTTTCTGACTTCGGAGTGGATCGAGAACATACAAATACATAGTTGGGCTTGAGTTAAATGTTGTTGGGCCAGGTATTCCCTGTTGGGCCGAGATACTAGATTTAGTTTGATCTTTGATGGGCCAAATTGATTAGGAAGAAAGGAAAGAAAGGAAGACTGATAGAAGGGTTTTATAAACTTTAATCCGAATATAAACTGAAAAGAAGGGTCAGCGGATTGGTTAAGGTTTTTTTTGTGAGTGAATGGGAGGTCGCGGGTTCGAGTCTCGTTTAGGGCAATTCGTTTTAGAAAAAGATTATAAAGGGTATACACTTTTAATTATTTTCTTTCTAATTATTATTATTATTATTATTATTATTATTATTATTATTATTATTATTATTATTATTATTATTATTATTATTATTATTATTATTATTATTATTATTATTATTATTATTACTACTACTACTACTACTACTACTAGTTTTATATTAACAATATAATTATAACAAATAAATATTTTCTATATAAGAGTATATATATTACAACTACCATAATATTACATATAATTATATATATTAAGATTATTTATATAAATATTTACATATAATAAATTATTGATTTTAAATATAATATTAAACTATATAAATATTAACTATTTTAAATATATACAAATTTAATATATATATAAGATATATAATTTAAGGTATAATATATGAATTTATTTGATTACAATTATATGTGTTAATATATACAAATGATATAGGTTCGTGAATCCGAGGCCAACCCTGCATTGTTCAATATAGTCATATGTATTTTTACTACAAAATACATTAGGTGAGTTTCATTTGCTCCCTTTTTAATTGCTTTTGCAATATATATTTTTGGGACTGAGAATACATGCGCTGCTTTTATAAATGTTTTACAAAATAGACACAAGTACTTAAAAATATATTCTACGTTGAGTTGTACCATGGCATATTTCTTTATACTTGGTAGCTAATATTTACGTGAGGAGCGTAAACGCGAATCCTGTTGATAGATCTATCGGGCTTGACAACCCCAACCGGGCTGGACGACCAGTTTTAAACGGTTGCACAGTACTTCGTCTCGTTACTACACTTGGTACGGTGTAGGGTTTATTTAAGAATATGCTGCTGTGATTTAAATGTTAAGTATGGTTACCAAGTGCTCAACGACTTTTTCATACACTTGCGAGTGTATTATGTTTGTAAATATGAAATCTTGTGGTCTATTAAAATAATGGAAATGATTGTTATGATAAACCTATGAACTCACCAACCTTTTGGTTGACACTTTAAAGCATGTTTATTCTCAGGTACGAATTAAGTCTTCCGCTGTGCATTTGCTCAATTTAAGGACATTACTTGGAGTCGATCATCGCAATGGGACCAAATGTTGATGACTTCGTCCAGGTGGATAAGGACGGGTCGTTTCAATTGGGGTTTGGACAAAAGACCGACACTTGTGGAAATTGGACTATGGGCTATTAATGGGCTTTATATTTGTTTAACTGAATGATAGTTCGTTAATTTAATATAGAGATTTACAATTTGAGGTAATTATAAATAACCACATACACTCGATCGGACACGATGGGCGGGATATTTATAAATACTAATAATTGTTCATTTGACCGGACACGGGGATGGATTAATAGTCAATGGACTCATTAAAACAGGGCACTTGGTGTAATTGTTAACAACGTATTAAAACCTTGGGTTACACGCAGTCGATATCCTGGTGTGATCATTAACAAAGAATTAAGACCTTGTTACAGTTTAAATCCCTAATTAGTTAGAATATTTGACTTCGGGTATAAGGATAATTTGACGAGGACACTCGCACTTTATATTTATGACCGATGGACTGTTATGGACAAAAACCAGATGGACATATCGAATATACCAGGACAAAGGACAATTAACCCATGGTAATAAATTGAAATCAACACGTCGAACATCATGATTACAGAAGTTTAAATAAGCATAATTCCTTTATTTTATATCTCATCGCAATTTTATTTACTGTCATTTTATTTATTGCACTTTTAATTATCGTACTTTTAATTATCGCATTTTTATTTATCGTCATTTACTTTACGCTTTAAATTAAGTTCTTTTTATATTTAATACTTTACATTAGGTTTTAATTGTGACTTAAGACATAAAATCGACAAACCGGTCACTAAACGGTAAAACCCCTCTTTATAATAATAATAATACTACTTATATATCTATATATTTATACTAATATAGTTTAAAATATATATAGCGTTAAACTCAGCTAGCTTCCTGTGGAACAAACTGGACTTACTAAAAACTACACTACTCTACGATTAGGTCTACTGCCTATAAGTGTTGTAGCAAGGTTTAGGTATATCCATTCAATAAATAAATAAATAACTTGTGTAATTGTATCGTATTTAATAGTATTTCGTAGTAAAATTAATAGTATTACGTACTACACCTCGCACACATCAAGTATTTTTGGCGCCGCTGCCGGGAACTCAACAACGCCGAAAGCGAAACGCTATAAAAATATATATTTAGTTTTTAATCTATTTTTGTAAAAATATGAGAAGTTTTAAACATAAAAAAACAAAAATATAAAAAAAAATATATTTCTATCTATTTAAGTGTTTAAATAATAAGAAAATATATTTTTTTATATAAAGTATAAAAGTATTTTTTTTAGTTCTTAAAAATATAAGTTTATAAATATAACTTATATTAATTTGGTAAAAAAAAAAAAAACTGAACCTGTCGAATTTTGGCCTGCATCATTTCTGAACCTGCAATCCATGCGATCGCATGGATGCAGCCCTTTAATCCCATGCGAACGCATGAGGTCTTCTGACACGCCAGACCTGGTACAGCAATTAATGACGGTTAGGTTTTAATTTAATTATTATTATTGTTTAACCCTAATTAGGGTTTAGGTAATTAATTGGTTTTTAAATTTTAGTTTTAATTTATAATTAGTATTATTAAGTTTTAATATTCTTATTAACTATATAAAATAATACTTTTATAAAATAATAATATAAAAATAATATTTTTGTAAAATTGTATTTTTATAAACTTAGTTTATTTTTGTATTTTGTATTTTTCTTTATTATCATTTAATTCGTAATATTTATCTTTCGTAATTAGTTTTAAACTTAGTTTTTGCCTTAGTTATTTTATATTTCTAGATTTTTATGGTTTGCCGTAAAATTCCTTAAGTGCTTTTTCTTTAGATTAAGATTTAGACGCTTTAGAATTTTACGACGTTACTTATCGCTTTAGTTTTAAATAAATTTTAGTGCCTATTAAGTTATTGCCGTTTTGGATATAGAATTCCTTTTAAGCTTTAATTCCTTTAGATTTAATTTTTAATATTTAGTTTTTAGACTTTTAAGTTTCGACGCTTTACTTTCTTATTTTATTTTTTGACCTTTTATTTTTCGACGCACTCTTTTTCTTTCTCATTTCTACGCTCTAGATTTTAGGACATAGAATTTTCTTTATTTTCTTTAAATTTTGACGAAAAATTATTTTAAGCGGTTAAATTGATAGACATCTAAAATTTTCTGCTTCGTAGTAATAGTTGAATTTGTTAGTGGCTGAGTTGTGGATTTTCCAACTTAAAGGATCCTGGCTCCCTGCTGCATCTTTTGGCTATTCGAAACGTGGGTAAAAGCAGAAAAGTCTATTAATTTGATAACTTATATAATTTTTATCTTTATAACTAACAGGATATTCAGTGAATGCACCGAGCAAAACGTTCACCACCTTTCATACGTTCACCTCCTGTAACTCGATCAAGACATCTAGCCAATATTGTCGCCGTTGATTTTTCTTTAGAATCATCATCTAGTCGACCAAGTACTCCGATTCAAATTTCCGATAATCCATTTTTTGAACCCGACCTCACAATTGAGAACCCGGAGGATATTCAAGGACAATTCAGAGATCCTGAACCACTAATCATTCCTCCTGAACCACAAATTACTCATCCAGAGATTGTTGAGGAAGAAATCATTAAATCAGAATCCTCTAGTGATTTAGATTCAATAAATTCAATCATGGAAAATCCAGAACCTCTAAGTATGGACGACCGAATGAGAGCTAAACTCACTGGCCAAGGTCACGCAATTACTCAACCAGACATTAATGCGCCAGATTATGAAATCAAAGGACAAATCCTACCCATGGTAACTAATCAATGTCAATTTAGTGGTGCACCGAAGGAAGATCCAAACGAACATCTTCATACCTTTAATAGGATCTGTACTCTATTCAAAATCAGAGAAGTTGAGGATGAACAGATCTATCTCATGTTATTTCCCTGGACTTTAAAGGGAGAAGCCAAAGATTGGTTAGAATCGTTATCTGAAGGGGCGATTGATACATGAGATGTTTTAGTTGAGAAATTTCTTAAAAGATTCTTTCCGGCATCTAAAGCCGTGAGACTTCAAGGAGAAATTGTTACGTTCACGCAAAAGCCAAATGAAACTCTATATGAGGCATGGACAATATTTGGAAAGTTGTTGATAGGATGTCCTCAACATGGTTTAGACACTTATCAAATAGTAGAAATATTCTATCAAGGATGCGACATTACTACACGAAAAGACATCGATATAGCAGCTGGTGGTTCCATTATGAAGAAAACCGCAACTGAAGCTTAAAAATTATTGATAACACAGCCTCTCACTCACATGAGTGGCACCAGGAAAAAGACATCATTACATCATCTAAAGCGGCTAGAGTCGATTCTAGCCATGACTTTGATTCCATTTCCGCAAAGTTAGATGCTTTCGAGAAACGAATGGAAAAGATGACTAAGGATATTCACGCAATACGATTTAGTTGTGAGCAGTGTGGAGGACCACATTTGACAAAAGATTGTCTCAGTATTGAACAAACAATGGAACAAAGAGAGAATGTTTCATACATGAACCAAAGGCCTGGAAATAATTATCAGAATAATTATCAACCGCCAAGACCAAACTACAATCAGAATTATAACCGAAATGTTCCATACAACAACCAACAAGGTCCTAGCAATCAACAAGTATCTAATAATACTTACAATCAGCAAAGACCTATTTTTCCAAATAAACCACCACAAACCGATGATAAAAAGCCAAATTTAGAAGATATGATGTCGAAGCTAGTTGAATCTCAAACTCAATTTTTCACATCTCAGAAACAAACTAATGAACAAAATGCTCAAGCATTTAGAAATCAACAAGCTTCAATCCAAAATTTGGAACAAGAAGTAAGCAACCTAGCAAGGTTGATAGGTGAAAGAAAACCGGGAAGTCTACCTAGCAATACAAATGCTAACCCCCAGAATGAAACAGCTAAAACCATTACCACAAGAAGTGGTATTACACTTAAACCACCTAAAATATCTGTAATTTCTGATGACTCTATTCCTACACAGGCACCACAGCCTGAGCAAGATAAGAAAACAGAACCGGTAGTTGAAAAGGTTAATGAAAATAACACAGTTAAGGCTAAACCTTATGTTAAACCATACCAACCACCACTTCCTTACCCGAGTAAAATGAGAAAAGAAAGACTTAAAGCCGAGGAATCCAAATTTTTGGATATGTTTAAACAAATAAATGTCAATCTTCCTTTCATTGATGTGATTTCAGGAATGCCAAGATATGCTAAATTCCTGAAAGATCTAATCACAAATAGAAAGAAAATGGAAGAACTCTCGGCTGTTACAATGAATGCTAATTGTTCTGCAGTACTGTTGAATAAGCTACAAGAAAAACTCTCAGATCCAGGAAGTTTCACAATTCCATGTTTTCTGGGAAGTCTTAGTTCAATAGAAGCATTGGCAGACTTAGGTGCTAGTATAAATTTAATGCCATATTCACTATACGCTAAACTAGACCTTGGAGAATTGAAACCAACAAGAATAAGCATACAACTAGCCGATCGATCAGTAAAATATCCTAGAGGGATAATGGAAAACATGCTAGTTAAAGTTGGTACCTTAGTATTTCCAGTAGACTTTGTTATTCTAGACATGGAAGAAGATTCTCGAGTTCCTCTTATATTAGGAAGACCATTCTTAAACACAGCTAAAACAATAATAGACGTGTTCGATAAGAAACTGACCCTAAGTATAGAGGACGAGAGTGTTACCTTTTCTATTGATAGAGCCATGCAACAACCGCAATCTGCAGATGATACATGTTATTATATTCAAACTATAGATTCACATGCATAATTGTTAGAAGAATTTCCAGAATTACAAGGAACAAGAGAATGTTCTTTAGGAGAAGGAACTGAACCAATTGATGAAGCTGAAATATTAGCCACACTCATGGATAATGATTACGAACCAACAACAGAAGAACTTCAAATGTTAAAGGAGGAAGACAGATATCGATACAAATCATCGATAGAAGAACCACCGATATTAGAGTTAAAGCCACTTCGTACCCATTTGGAATACGCTTATTTACACGGTGAATCTGAATTACCTGTAATAATATCATCTTCTCGTACTGAAAATGAAAAATCTCAACTCATTTATGTGCTAAAAGCTCATAAACCAGCTATTGCATGGAAGATTCATGACATTAAAGGCATAAGTCCTTCGTATTGCACACATAAAATCCTTATGGAAGAAGGTCATAAAACCTATGTTCAACGCCAATGAAGACTAAATTCAAATATGCAAGATGTTGTTAAGAAAGAAATTATTAAACTGCTAGATGCAGGTTTAATTTATCCAATCTCTGATAGTCCATGGGTAAGCCCAGTTCAATGCGTACCTAAGAAGGGTGGCATGACTGTCATCACAAATGAAAAAGATGAGCTTATTCCTACTAGGACTGTAACAGGATGGCGTGTTTGTATTGATTATAGAAAATTAAATGACGCCACCAGAAAAGATCACTTTCCCTTACCTTTCATTGATCAAATGTTGGAAAGGTTAGCTGGGAACATTTATTATTGTTTTCTTGACGGTTTCTCCGGATACTTTCAAATTCCAATCGCACCCGAGGACCAAGAGAAAACCACATTCACGTGCCCTTATGGTACTTTTGCTTACAAACGCATGTCATTTGGACTTTGCAATGCCCCTGCAACCTTTCAAAGGTGCATGATGGCGATTTTTCACGACATGATAGAAGAATGCATGGAAGTTTTCATGGATGACTTTTCAGTTTTCGGTGATACATTTGAATCATGTCTAGTTAATCTTGAACGAATGCTTATCAGATGCGAGCAATCAAATCTAGTACTTAATTGGGAGAAATGCCATTTCATGGTTAAAGAAGGCATCGTTCTTGAACATAAAATTTCAAAGGAAGGAATTGAAGTGGATAGAGCTAAAGTAGATGTAATAGCTAAACTTCCATATCCCACCAATGTTAGAGGAGTTAGGAGTTTTATAGGGCATGCTGGTTTTTACTGACGTTTCATAAAAGACTTTTCTAAAATTGCCACTCCTATGAATAAACTTGTAGAAAAAGATGCTCCATTCATCTTTTCGGATGAATGTATCAAATCTCTTAATATTCTTAAAGAAAAACTCACTAATGCGCCGATCATGATAACTCCAAATTGGAATCTACCATTTGAACTCATGTGCGATGCAAGTGATTTTGCAATGGGAGCCGTTTTAGGACAAAGGATTGAAAAACAATTTTAACCTATTTGTTACGCTAGTAAGACGTTACAAGGAGTACAAACGAATTACACAACTACTGAAAAAGAACTCCTTGCTATTGTCTTTGCTTTTGACAAATTTCGTTCATATCTCGTTCTAGCTAAAACAGTGGTCTATACCGATCATTCTACTCTTAGATACCTATTTTTGAAACAAGATGCCAAACCACAATTAATCCGTTGGATCTTACTCTTACAAGAGTTCGATATTGAAATCCGAGGCAAAAATGGAGCAGAAAATCTCGCCGCTGATCATCTTTCTCGCCTTGAAAATCCTGAATTAGAAGTTCTAAATGAATCGGCCATACAAGACAACTTTCCTGATGAATATCTTTTGAAGGTCGATTATAATGAAATTCCATGGTTTGCAGACTATACAAACTACTTAGTATGTGGCTTCCTTGAAAAAGGGTTGTCGTACCAAAAACGAAAGAAATTCTTTAGTGATATAAAACACTATTTCTGGGAAGATCCACATTTGTTCAAAAGTTGTCCCGATGGAATAATACGCCGATGTGTATTCGGAGATGAAGCTAGTCAAATCTTAAACCATTGTCACACAGGACCAACAGGAGGGCATTATGGGCCTCAACTCACAGCAAGAAAAGTCTATGACGCTGGATTCTATTGGCCTATAATTTTCAAAGACGCACACCTTCTTTGTAAATCCTGTGACGCATGTCAAAGGGCCGAAAAAATAAGCTAACGTGATGAAATGCCACAAAATGTCATTCAAGTATGTGAAGTATTTGACATTTGGGGTATTGACTTTATGGGTCCATTTCCAAAATCTCATAATAATCTCTACATTCTCGTTGCCATTGATTATGTATCTAAATGGGAGGAAGCACAAGCTCTCCCAACTAACGATGCACGAGTTGTAGTCAACCTTTTAAAACATCTTTTTGCAAGGTTCGGAACACCGAAAGCTTTAATAAGTGATCGGGGTACTCATTTTTGTAATAATCAACTTGAGAAAGTTCTTAAAAGATATGGAGTAACTCATAAAATCTCAACCGCTTATCATCCACAAACAAGTAGACAAGTTGAAAATACCAACCGAGTATTAAAACATATTCTAGAGAAAACCGTATGATCGAATTCGAAGGAATGGTCCATGAAATTGGAGGATGCACTCTGGGCTTTTAGAACAGCCTACAAAACTCCAATTGGCACCACACCTTTTAAACTCGTTTACGGAAAAGCATGTCACCTTCCAGTAGAAATTGAGCACAAAGCATTTTGGGCTTTGAAGACGTTTAATCTTGATTTACATGAAGCTGGACGTCTACGGTTAAGTCAACTAAATGAATTAGAAGAATTGAGACATGATGCATATGAAAATTCGTTAATCTATAAGGAAAGAACGAAGAAATGGCATGATAAAAGAATCAGAAGTTCAAAAGAATTTAAGGAAGGAGACCGAGTTCTTCTTTTCAATTCACGATTCAAGTTATTTCCTGGAAAATTGAAATCAAGATGGTCTCGACCACTCATAGTCAAAAGAGTTTTCCCGTACGGAACAGTAGAGTTAATAAATTCAAACGGGATTGAATTTAAAGTTAATGGTCACAGAGTTAAACATTACATAGATAATCAAATGGAAGTTGAAGATGAAGTTAATCACAATTTTGACACCACAGTAAACTAAGTGTGAGAAGATTCGAATCTTTTAAGGGTAATATGAGTTTCTGTTAGAGTTAGATTTTCTGTTTTCGTGTAGTTTTCGAAAATGGAATCCGAATGGTCTTTCCCTAGCAGACCCTAAAGAACTAGTCTTCTCCCTCCATTCTGAATTTTTATTTCTTTTAGGTTTTACGAGATGAAGAATTCCTTTGATCTGAACCATGGTCTACTACTACACGCTATGATTACTAAACGTAATAATAACATCTTCCCGAGTGAACTAGTATCATTCATAAGAGGCAAAATGGACGAAGTGAGGAAAGAACTCAGGAAAGATCATCATAAGATACATTTTGGTAAAGGAAAATCAAAATCCGCAACAAAAAGAAGAGCACGACACCTTGAAAGATGTCATAAATGCGGAAAATGGTCACACGAAGGGAAATTTTCGAACAATCAAATACATTCCAATACCGAATTCTTTACTTTATGCAGAGAAGGACCGTTCATATGTTTAGAAGAAAAATTATTGAAAAATCGAGGTTACGCCTATGTAGCTATGGAAAACCAAATCGAACGACTTTCCTATGAGTCGGCTAAAGCAGGTCTCTGAGAATTCTATCTCACAGGTAAGTATGTACAGTTTTTATTTGTTTTTATTTATTGCTTTTAACCTTTTGATAATAAACGCTGAATTATTCGCTATAAAGTATTAAATTGATATTCAATAAAATTAGGTATGCGAAACCGAATTATTGATATCATACAAAAATTTATTACATCACTGTGAAATTTATCGTTTATTCATAAGGTATAAATATCTTTAATTAATCAATCCAAAATATTTCAGAAATTCGTCAGGAGTAAAACTAGGTAATATAGCCGAAATTACTTTACCCAAAAAGAGGGACGTATATTTTTGTTAATATTTGATTGATTAAAGTGGGATAAAAGATCAAAAAGATTTTTATTTTTATCTTGTTTAAAAAAAATTAATATATAACTATTTTTTCAAATCTAAGATTGTAAAAATATTAGTATTTTAATGAAATTTTATTTTATGCATTTTAAATTTAAGTTTGGTGTGAATTTAAAAAACAAAAATTTACTTTATTTCATTAAGTTAAAAAATTTGATATTTAAAATTCGTCGTAAGTTGAAAACTAGGTCGTTGAACCGAAATTGCTTTACCCAAGGGCGGGACGAGAAATTTTATTATCATTATTTTTAATTTTATTGATCTAAAATATGCCAAAAACATTAAAAAATCCAAAAATCTTAGCTTTTAAAACAACGCTTTAAAAAGACAAAATTTTAAAATTTTGTCGAGGGACGAACTAGATCAACGTACCGAAACGCCCTCAATATAAAAAGAAACAAATTTTTATAATTTAATCAGTTTATGTTTTATAAGTAAAAGGTTTTTATAAAAAAAAAATACCTGGAGCCCATGCGATCGTATGGGATTTACACTTCACCACCATGCGATCGCATGGAGCTGAATATCTGGTCAGGAACAAAAGGCCAGCGAGCTGCTCTCTGCTCCTCACTCCACATACACATATCCACGAGCAAATACCCATAAACAACCCAAAAATCACCAATTTTCAACTAAAATTCACAAAATCTCTTACTACAATCCACTACGATCATGCCTTTTCTTGGATTTGAAAGGAAAAAGGTAACGATTTCACCCCTAAAACTCTTAAAATTCCTAATTTTAGTGATAATTATAGTGTTCTTGAACAAATTTTTACCTAATTTGATTTTGATAATTTCTAGTGTAATTAGAGTTAAATTGTTAATATATTATGCTTGTATAGCCTAGATTGATGCTATTTGTCATGATTTGAAGCCTTAAACTTCAAATTTTTTAGAAATCTAGGGTTTGTGTTCTTGAGCAATTTGGGCTTTTTGATATAAACAGGCTATGTCCAATTTTTGTTATGAATTATTGCTAAATTAAGTAGTGTAACATGTTTAGGTAGCTAAATGATCCAAACTTTGATCCTAAACATGATTTAAGAGCATCAAAGTGGACTTTTTAAGTCTAAAAATCACGAACTTGATTAATTTGATATAAATGCCATTTGAAACCTGTTTAATTGTTAGTAATGATTATTTTGACATGTTATTTGAGTTGAATGCTTATGAACTTTATATACATTTTCATATATGCTTATTTGAAAATTTGTAAAAATATGAAAATGAGTATAAGTTTAATATGGATTAAACATGTCATTGTAATTGTTTTAATTTGTTATTTTGCTAAAACTAATGCATATTTGGATGCACAAATTTTGTGTTTAATGTGTTTTGCAGAGAAATACAGATACAGATGGTGCATCATCATCTAGACATCATGAACAAGAACCTGAACAAGAACCTGATCAAGAACCATAACCGGAACCACAACCTGAACAACAACATAATGATCAACACATGCTATATTATGAGCCGAAACCACTGTTTTACGCTCATTATCATTAGTTTCAGCCTCACCCGAGGATTGTGCACCCACTTATTGATGACCAACAGTTACATCACAACCTAAGATTCGATCATTGTTGGACATAATACCCAAAATTTCAAAAGAACATGCACATTCTTTACCGCAAAAATATTGAAATGCCTCGGGTAATCGATTGGGAGCCTTTGGAAGCGGTTCACCTAGCCGAACCAGTTAGGGATTTACTAGTCCAGAGGTATGGTAGCTCTACATTTAACGATTGGATTCGCTTATTTACTACATGTAGAACTATATATAGAGAATGGTGTGTTGAATTGCTCAGCACTATAGAGTTGAATAATGAAGTTACTATGATAGGAGATAAAAGTTTTATTAGATTTCTTTTAGGAGGTACAATGTATAGAATGTCCATGTTGGACATGGCTAGAGCTCTATTAATCTACACCCCCACTGAGATTATTACACCTGATTGTAATAGTTTAATTACTGAAGGTGAAAGAGTAGATAGGAATTTTGACGCTAACGCCATATGGAGGCGTATGTCACAATTTAGGGAATTTACGTGGGGTGGAAGACACTCCTACTTAGATATTGATAGAGCAGAGCTTCGGATAATACATAGATTCTTAGCGAACTCGATTACACAAAGGGGTATAAATAAGGAAAAAATGACCTTAAACGATTTATTTTATCTTAAGTGTATTCGAGACCCGAGGAGCTTTGTTAACATTCCTTATTGCGTAGGCCACTATTTATCTAAAGTGGTTGAGGGTATGCAAGCAGGAAGTATTATAGGGGGAGGTATTTTTGTTACTCTCATTGGAGAGTACTTAGGTGTAGATAAAGAGTATGGAGGTTCGATGGTAGAAATTGAGGAACAAGCTGAGAGCATAGGCTTGCAGGTTTATCAGGGTGCAAAGGTACTAAAACGGAGGCATAATATGCCAATACCATATCATGGCACCCATCCACAGGTAGAGAGGGGTTCGGATGAGGAGATGGAGGAAGCAGATGACATTAGGGATGTCATTCGGGATAGTTATACTGATGTCTTCCAGCATGTAGATGAGGTGGAAATGAATAACTAGGCTAGGCATCATCAGTATGAGCAGTGGAGAGCCGCGAATGAGTATGAGAACTCCAGGCGACGCCAACACGATAGATGGCAAGTTCATCAGCACCAAATCACGAGCCAGCTATCATATCAGGTACTAAATAACTATATCCCGACTCGACCTGCTTACTATCCACCACATCAGGCCGACATGTGACCACTCTTTGACCTGTACGACCCCAATCAAGCCTACCAAGACACCTATCTGTGATGACCCGGAAATTTTCGATCAAATTTAAACTTTAATCTTTATATGTTTCCGATACGATAAGCAAAATCTGTAATATTGAGTCTCGAAAGTTTTGAAATCTATATTCATGTAAATAATTACACTTTGACTATGCTTGACGATTCACGAACAATTGCTTGTAAATAACTAAACATATATATAAATATATATATAATTATAAATGTAAGTAGTAGAAACTATAAAAATGTTATTTACTCATTAAATTAAAAATGTCAAATATTGTACAAAGTAAGTTGTTACTAAAATAAATCTATGTATAGATATATATGAATTTTATATAAAATTATTAAATGTATATTGAGATATATAAAGGTTATAGATATTATGTAATTATTCAATATTATAAATAATATGAAATATTAATATATTAGATATAATCACAAATTAAGGATATAATATCATAATATTATCATTACTTTCATTATTATAAATAATACTAATATCAATACTAGTATTAATTATAATTACTATTATTGTTATAATTGTAATTAATAAATTCTAATAATTTTAGGGTTATCACCATAAAGATCCTTATTATAAATAATTTCAAATTAATTATGAATGAAGTAAATTATTAGTTATTATTATCCTTAAAAATATAATTCTTATTATTATATTTATCATTACTATTATTAAATATTATTAATATTATTATTTTAAAAATATAAATATGAAAATTGATATATATAAATATTATTATCAATACTAATAAAATTATTATTATTATTATAATTATCATTAATAATAGTATTATTATTAAATTCACAAAAATTATTATTATTGTGACTTATTATTAATATTACTTTTATTATTGTTATTATTAATATTATTATTATTAATATTAGTATTTAAATTATTATTAATATAATTATAATTATTAAATATTAACAATAATTATAAAAAAAGATAATACGTACGATTTGGAAATCAATTTCATTTGCTATCCCAATCAGAACTGTAATTGGTACAATTTGATTCCAAAGGATCACACTAACATACAAAAACCATTGCCAATCCCTTTCACCTTTTGATAGTATTTTATTTTTATTTTTATTTTTATTTTTCTCTGAATTTGGATTAATAAGCTGTCGACTCATTGAGTTATATAGAAATTGATTACTTCACATTCTGGATAACGAGTATTCAATTCTCCACCCTCAATTATTAGATCAAAACTGCCCATAATTGATTTTAGTTATTAAAAAAAATATATTTTTTTTTCACAGCTCGACATGCCCTGCTCAAATACTTTTTACACATATTTCAAATACGAAACAATTTCAAAAATCCATTAATGTAGATTCATTAGGAATGGTCCATGTAAACTTCCTGCAAAGTTTGAACTTCCAATTTTTCGAATCAAGATTGAATTCTTGAGTCAAAGTTCGATGTCAAAAAGTCAACTGAATCGTTCATAAGAAAATTTGAATTCGATTTGAGGTTTCAAATAAAATTGATGATTTATAGAGTTTCTAACTCTGATTTAAAACAAGTTTCATGTTATAAATATAATATAAAACGTCCTGCAAATCGAATTTATTTATTTTTTCTTCCTTTTGAAGTCGTAACAGCAGCAGCAGGTGTGCTGTTTAAATTTTTTTTTTTTTTTTTGTCTGTTAATCTGTTATCACGATTACAAAGCGTTTATGTTTTTAATCTCACACCAAAAAACAAACTTAAAACCTTGTTAACTTGCTTCTGATCCGTTTAAAATTTTAGATGGAGAAGATGAGAAATAGATATAGGTTATATGTATTTATTTGGAACATAAATCAGAAAAATCGTGGGTAGCGTAATGGTAGAAGGTGATGGGTTAAACCGAGAGGTCTCGTGTTCGAGTCCTGCATTGGGCAATTTTTTTTTAAAAGAGGACTTATGAGGTAGTCTTTATTTATTTATTTATTTATTATCATTATTATTATAAATATTATTATTATTATTATTATTATTATTATTATTATTATTATTATTATTATTATTATTATTATTATTATTATTATTATTATTATTATTGTTATTATTGTTAGTACTAAAATTAGTATATTTGTTATTATCAATATCAAAACAAGTAGTAAATGTTATTATTATGATTATAATTGCAAAAATGTATATTATTACTATTATCGTTAAGTTAAGTATTATTAAAAGTGTCATACTACAAATTATTATTGTTATCATTGAATATTAGTATTATTATCACATTTACAATTATTATTACAAACATGATTATCATTATCAATATGGTTATTATTATTATTATTATTACTAGGGTTAAGTTAATTATTTGTATTACTATAATAACTCAATTACATATTAGTATCATTAAAATGTGTATTATCATCATAATTATAAATATTATTATCATCATTAGTACTAATATTAAGATTTTTATTATTATTATCACTAATATGATTATAAGTATTATTTATATTATCATGAGTAGTAGTATTATGTAATTACTAAAATCATTATCATAATTACTACTAACAGAAAAATTAATATTTTATAGTTATTATCATTAATAACCATATTACTGTCACTAATAGAATATATAAACCTTATTACCTTTGTTAGAAATATTAAGTATTATAATCATTTTTACCACTATTAATATTATTTTGGTATCATTACAACTACTATTATTAATATACAAATGATATACTTAATACATACAACATAACGAAAATTAATACTTTAATATACAAAATGAACGTATGAAACAAATATATACTATTAACATAAAAAGGATATAACTAATAAAATTATATGTTACGATTACAATTATGAATATTAATAAATATAAAAATGATATAGGTTCGTGAATCCGAGGCCAACCTTACACTTGTTCAATGATGTTATATGTATTTTTACTACAAAATACAGTATGGTGAGTTTCATTTGATTCCCTCTTTACTCTTTACATTTTTGGGACCGAGAATACATGCGCTTTTATAAATGTTTGACGCAATAGACACAAGTACCTTAACTACATTCTATGATAGAATTATCTAGGATTGGGGTTGATATGAATGATTTTTATCTCTAGTACGATGCGAAATTGCCTGCTATGAGATGGTTGGTTGATTTGAATGGTTTATTATTTATGACATTTTGGCACCGGTTGTCCTATATTTTATAAACACGTGTTCAGCCGTGAGGTGTAAAGACTGGCACAGAGGTTCTATATTTTGAAGGCATATGTATTCAGCCGTGGGGTGAAAGACCGGCACAGATGGTTACTATTATATTTGGAATCCTCACCAGGTGTTCTTCATATGAATGATATATTTTTTTGTGCAGTTGGAATGGGACTTCTGCATGTTTTATAATATTTGAAATCTTGTGGTCTATTAAAATGATGAAAATGAAATGATTACTATAAACTGATGAACTCACCAACCTTTTGGTTGACACTTGAAAGCATGTTTATTCTCAGGTTTGAAAGAAATCTTCCGCTGTGCATTAGCTCATTTTAAAGATATTACTTGGAGTCATTCATGACATATTTCAAAAGACGTTGCATTCGAGTCGTTGAAGTTCATTAGAGATTATTATTAAGTAAATGACAGATTATGTCATTTATAGTTTGGATATTATGAAATAGTATGCATACCTGTCAACTTTCGATGAAATGAAAGGTTGTCTTTTAAAAATGAATGCAATGTTTGTAAAATGTATCATATAGAGGTCAAATACCTCGCGATATAATCAACTATTGTGAATCGTTTATAATGTATATGAACGGGTCCTTTCAGTTGGTATCAGAGCGGAGGTCTTAGTGAACCAGGTCTGCATTAGTGTGACTAACTGATAAGTCGTTAGGATGCATTAGTGAGTCTGGACTTCGACCGTGTCTGCATGTCAAAGTTTTGCTTATCATTTCGTGTCAAAAATTACATGCTTATCATTCTTAGAGAATCACTTGCTTATCATTCTTAGTTTAGACACGTTTTACTGCATTGACTGCATGAATAGTGTATAGACAAAATTCATATCTTAGCGTATCTGCTACTTCATATCTTAGCATATCTGTTACTGTAACTTTGCCTGACAACTTTCGTAGATTCCTCCGTAACTTATGGGATTTTAGTATTATATATACATATGTAAATTATGTATGCAGGGTACTAATCTACATCCTATAATCTACTTCTTATCAAAAATCCTTCATCTGATCGTACGAGATGAATCCCTCAACCAGTTCGAATTCCTCGGATTCCGACAGCTATTCCGATATGAAGTTTCACCTAAGCTCCGAGAGCAGTGTCACTAGAATGAATCAACTAATTCATCTGATGAGTTCGTAGTCTATTAAATCAATGGAGACGCGCAGAAGGTAATCCCTTCCACCAACCGAATTGACCTCTTGACAATGAACCTGAAGCGGTTACCGGCGAACATGTTCGAGACACCATTTTCAGTCTCATTTCCAGGGTAACTCGACAAGATTATACTATATCCACAATTCTGAACCTTATTCATCCGCTCGTTCCGACCGACAATCATCCTGGAGTAATAAGTCAACGAACTTCGCGCTCGAATAATCAATTCGGAGAATATGGTGCAAAATGTACCAGCTTAATGTACCAGCTTCAGCAACATCACCGGCACCAACAGTACCATCAGTAACAGCACCAGTACCATCAACAATCCATGCTTCAATATCACTATCTGTACTTCGAGTATGATCTTCGTTCTACGTATCGTTCTACCTCATTTATCTTCGTTCGACATGTCGAATATGTAATCTCTAAAGTTTTAGAGATTATTTATTCTAGTTCCAACCAAAAACTAAATGAGTTTGATATTATATTAACTCATTAAATCCATGATTACATCTGAAGAAAATATATATGTATATATGTTTTCATAAATATTGTAATTAAAAATAAAATTCTTTTGTACAAACTGTTAATGGTGAAAATATTTTAACGGGTAGGTAAACCCGAGGAATATTTAGATTTCACATTAATAAGTTCCATTGTACATTCTTCGAATCTGATTCAACAGTCATTTACTATCCTACTTACATCCACCAATATACAAATCCGTTCACCACGAAATAACCATTTTCATTCAATTTCATATTTGGATTTTGATCTATCAGAATTCGACAAGTGGCATAATGAAGAAAACATTGAACAAAATAAAATTTGTTAGAAACAAACAAATTAATTATGAGAAATTCTGTTAAGAATCCACGCTAACAAAATCCTAGCTAACTGTTCCTAGCTAACTGATTACATTTTATTTATCGCAATTTATTTATCGCAATTTAAATTCTCGCAATTTTATTTATCGTCGTTTAATTTCTGTTATTTACTTTACACACTTTATTTATCGTCATTTATTTTCTGTTATTTATTTTACGCACTTTAAATATCGGGACACGTATACAAGGTTTTGACATATCATATCGACGCATCAATATATATTATTTGGAATCACCATAGACACTCTATATGCAGTAATGATCGAGTTCTCTATACAGGGTTGAGGTTGATTCTACAATAATATATATACTTTGAGTTGTGATCGAATCTGAGACATGTACACGGGTCACGATACGTATTAATTAATTCGAATATTATATATTAAAATATATATAAATTATTGAATTGCTAACTGTGGACTATCAACTATGGACTGCCGACATTGGACAATTAAAATGAATTAAAATATTGTTTATAACATATGAAACTAAACAATTCTTCAAGTTTGCCACTTGATTTCATCTAAAACCTCATTTGTATCTTGATGATTACAATCTGCGTTCAAACCTTTCATAATTCTTGAAAACACCTTAATCGAGAGGATGAACCAACCGTACTTCATCTACGAAAGAAAACATTGATGCATATAGTTATGCACCTGAAAAACACTCGGAACCTGAGTAAACATTTAAAACGTATCTGTGCTAATTCCTTTAGTGTTATTATTACCGAAAATAACTTTGAAATCCCTTTCTAAAGTAGCCAAATTTGTCATAGCTTCAGCGTATCAAATTCGACTTTTCATTCGAATAATCTCTATTATAACATTGATATATAAGTTACCTTTCGTCATCGTTACCGGGGAACCTTTTATATTCCACCATATTACCAGCAGATATACCAGCAACCTCGTCGCTCCTTGGTTTAAATCTCTCCGAAAAATCACTATATTTATCTATTGAAGTCTCATCATGTACTCATCCGCATCTTGTAACAAGAATTGCCATACCAATTACCGGGAATCAAAAAATCTGTATGGTAAGTCTCGCAACGGTTCCACATCAACAGTTATATGTATCCATATAACATTTATCTCTTAGAATTATGACCTTCCATTCTGAAATTTTGAAAAACACCCAGTCTACGAATCAATACTCGGAATGCTGAAAAAGCTGAATGAAGCAGTAAAAACTGTAAACGATCTTAACCGCCAGAAGTTTGATAATAAAGAATAGTATGTTGGAAAAGCTCAGAAAAGTTGGAACTGAAAAATGGATTGAGCTAACCATGAAAGAGACCAAGGACAAATACAAGGACCAAACCCTATATTCAAAGAATCCAGGTAATTCTGGATCCAATGAAATCTTTAGAGAATATCCTGCTCCGAAGTCATGTTAAAATCTTGCGGAAATTTTTTTTTCTTATCAACTTTCGAACTTAGAAATTCCAAAATATCATCATAAATATCTTCGATACTTCTGAAGATATTTTCATAAATATTCTCGTCCGAAATTATATACCTCTTCGTGCTATCTGTATTACATCATATTGAAAACTGTTTTAGTTTTCAATATTCTGTAACATTTAAGTATAAATAATGAATGATTTTGAAGTAGTGTTAGAAATTGATGCATGAGTTAGTATAATATAATGACACTTGATCAACGTGATTATATTACAGTAATTCATGCTGAGTTTCTAATGGAACGTGATGATTCACAGAACATACCGTCATCATGTGCCATTTACACGACTCTTACATTCTACCTGTAACATCCCGTTTTTCCCGTACATATCGAAAGGTACATACTAAATCATTGTACGTTTGTAACTCGCTAGATTGTGCGAAATTGTATATATATATATATATATATATATATATATATATATATATATATATATATATACATACTTGATAATGGGTGCATATACAAGTTTATACGTGGGTTTTGATAACGTTAAGTCTTGTGAGACCATTGTTGAAGGTTAGGCGAATATAGGAAGCGGGATTTAAGTGTACGAATTAAATAAAATCAAAATTTGCTTAAGTTTGTCGAGGTGTTCAGGTGACGGCTAATGCCGCGCCGCAACAAACTGGGTCGCGCCGTGACATATAAAGCAATTCCAGATCAGAAGTTAAGTTAAAAGGGGTCGTTTTTCCTTCATTAAGTCGCGTCGTGACAAATGGGCCGCGCCGCGGCACCTCTGCAGTTCTGACTCCGATTCTAGCTCAAATTAAATAAATTTAAGGGGCAAATTGCTAATTTAACGTGTAGATCTGATGGGAGCATTAAACCTCCACCACTTGTTCATTTAATTTAATTTCTTTTCTCTTTTCTTTCCAATTTCTCTCCCAAAACTTAAAACCCATTTGGATTAAATGTGAGATTTGAGAGTGAAGGATTAAGGGTTGATCTTTGGAGCAAGAATTAAAGTTGTTCCTTACGTCTCTAGCTACACGTTGATAGTCTCGGTAAGTTCTAACTCTAAGTTTTGAGTTTTAATTGGTTAATGGCTAGGGTTTTGGTTACTAGAGATTTATAAGACCCATTTGGTGGTAAAACGGGTGAGTTTGGGTTATGTTGTTGTAATGAAACCCTAATAGCCACAATCTAGGGTTTTGGCCTTGTGATTTGAGGTTGTAAGTGTCAATTGATGTTGTTAGTCACTAATGCACTTTAAGATTTATGAAAGAAGTGTTAATGAGTAAGTTTGACTTGATTGTAATTCTTGGCCATTTATGGGCGGTTGTGAGTGTTGAGTCATTTAATGTAAATTAGGTCATTAAATGCTCAAGTCGGAGTATTGTGGTTAATCCCACTAGTTGTGAAATTGAATGTGCACTTAATGATTTAGGTACATTGCGTTGAAGCTCGGAAGTGCTAAATCATCATCCTTGTGACAAGGTGAGTGGAATAATTATACGTTCATGTATATGGCGTGTTTATTTGTGAATGTTATGGTGTGAACCATGTGCCGGTAGTGCCATAACATGTATGTGATGGATATAGGATGTGAACTACATGCCGGTAGCATCGAGTGTGAACCACGTGCCAGTAGCACTTTAAAATGAGGCGTGAACCACGTGCCGGTAGCGTCAAAGTGTGAACCATGTGCCGGTAGCACTATAAAAGAGTGAGACTCAAATGCGTATGGTGTGAACCACGTGCCGGTAGCACCATAGTGTTATGGTTAACCATATTGTGTTGTGATCGTTTAGCATTATATATATATATATATATATATATATATATATATATATATATATATATATATATATATATATATATATATATATATATATATATATATATATATATATATATATATATATATGGTGTTGAGTATATGCTAATGAGATTTGGTGTCAATGTACGACTTGTTGGTATTTCGGGTATGATTGACTTGCTATGTGAGTTACATGTTCGTGCGAGGTATTTGGTATTTGTGATTGCAAATAGATGGATTATATATATGTATGTATAACTATTGCATTCACTAAGCATTTCTTACCCTCTCGTTGTTTACCATTTTTATAGGTTCCGGCTTGGACAAGGGTAAGGGCATACGGTTGGATTAGTTGTCTCCCGTTTGTGTTGACAGGGGGTGCTTTTTGGATAGCTTTTGAAGTGGCCTAACGTTTTGGGTAGTTTAGCCCCAAACCATGCTCGAATGTCGTTTGGATTATAAACTATCATTGTAGTAGGTCAAACTTGTATTAAACTTAATTACTGGCCTTTGTGCCTTTGGTAAACATTTAAATTGTTGTACGTTCAAATGGAACTTGTGGAATGGTTTACATATTTAATTGGCGCGTAAATGTATATTGTATAAAAAAAATTTATCGTATGGAATATGGGTTGGGTTGTTTCAAGTGGTATCAGAGCATGGTCTAAGGGATTTAGGCGACTTGAGATAGGTGCCTAGACTTGGGCTTTATTGTGTGAGCGCTTTATGCGAGACTTGTAGGACTTTGGGTCTAATCGGGAATTGTTAGTACTTTGGTTTATGTGAACTAACCTTGTGCTAATGGATTTGTGTTGTGTTTAGCAAGCATCGAGCGAGATGGATGTTGTACTAGTAAGTTAATGCGACGTGCTCGCGTAACAATGATTAGCTACCATTGTTACGGGTGCAAATCGTGTCAAACAAGTAATGTACGACAATTGTCGAGCAAGATGGAGTAGTGTGGTGTACATGTATATACTTACATGTTATGTCTTTTCGTTCTTTGTTTAATCTTTTCCGTTTTATAGAATGAAGACGAGAAACGGACACGATAATGATAACGGTGGTACGAGTGAGGATGTTGAACTCACGGCCAAGGTTGAGGCCATCTTTAAAAAGTTAAAGAAGGATTTTCTTGACGATGTCCGAAAGGTCTTCCAAGAGTCGGTCGATGGACAAGTGATCGAAATGATCAACGATCGAATGAAAGCCGCAATAGAGGAGGCTTTAGAGGCTAGAAACATTTATCCTCGAGGCGAAGGGGGTGAAGGTAATGGTGGGGGTGGAAGGCGGGACTTCCACTACAAAAATTTCAAGGATACTCAACCTCCGATGTTTAATGGGGTGAGGGATCCATTGAAAAGCACTTGTTGGATTTCCGATATCGAGGGAGCTTTCCGTACCGCGGAATGTCCTCCTGAGAAGAAGACGAGGTATGGGTCTAGCATGTTACGTGAAGAATGCAAGTTGTGGTGGGATGATAAAATCAATTTGTATGGTGAAGAGCAATGTATGAGCTTGACATGGGAGGAATTTAAGAAGGAATTTTTTCAAGAATACCGAACTTCTTCCGACCTTGATAGAATCCGGGACGAGTTGCATCATTTGCAACAAGGTTCAATGGACTTGGTTACTCTCAAGTCTACCTTTTTGGCAAAGACTCGTTTTTGCCCAGAATATGTTGGTGACGATCACAAGCTAATGAAAGATTTCTACCGTACCTTGAACGATGAGTTAAAGGGTAAGATTAGTCGGGGAATGGCTAAGACTTTTGAAGAGCTATTCGAGTTCGCTCGGGGTTTTGAACCGGAGGTTCCGAGGAAGAGTGATTTCACTTTTTCAAAGAGAAAGTTTGAAGGTTCGAGCCATTCGAACTTTTCAAATAAAAATAACAAGAAAGGCTCCGAAAGCTTAAATAATGTGAAGAAGGGTGCTTCCGGGGGTTTTGAGCCCACGTGTTTTAATTGTAAACAAAGGGGAAACATGGCCCGTGATTGTACCAATGGCCTGAACAAATTTACTTGCTATAATTGTGGTAAGGAAGGGCACAAGAAGCCGGAATGTCCCGAGTTGAATAATGATCATGTTAAGAAATTGGAGAGAACGGTAGGCACGGCTAGGGGTCGCAACTATTTGATGACGAATGATGAAGCTAAGCAATCCAACGAAGTTGTCTCAGGTACTTTTATGGTTAACTCTAATCCGGCAAGGATTGTATTTGATAGTGGTGCAAATTTGTCGTTTGTGTCTCGAAAATTTATGCCTAAACTTGATAGACCGTTAGCTAAGTTAAGTCGTCCGGTGGAAGTCGAAATAGCGGACGGCAAGATGGTGCTAGTGGTTGATGTGTGTAAAAATTGTGATGTTGTTTTTGGTGCCGAAAACTTTAAAATTGATCTCAACCCTATGAATTTGGGCGATTTTGATATCGTTGTTGGTATGGATTGGATCGATCATAATAGAGCCGATATCGCGTGCCATGAGAAGTTTATTCGTGTGAAGACCCCTAGAGGGGGAGAGTTAATTATTCATGGCGAAAAGCGAAGAAGACTTGTGCCGATATGTTCTTTTGTGCGGGCACGACGTTTTCTTGTTAGTGGTGGCATAGCTTTTCTTGCCCATGTTGTTGATACTCATGACGAGCCACCACCTATTCGTGAAATTTTGGTAGTTAGTGAATTCGAAGACGTTTTTCCGGATGAGTTACCGGGTGTTCCGGCGGAAAGATAAGTTGAATTTCGTATTGAGTTGGTTCCGGGAGCTACTCCCATTGCTAAAACTCCTTATCGTTTAGCACCAACGAAAATGCAAGAGTTGTTAAATCAAACCCAAGAGTTGCTTGAGAAGGGTTTTATTCGACCGAGTGCTTCGCCGTGGGGCGCTCCGGTTTTATTCGTGAAAAAGAAGGATGGTAGTATGCTGATGTGCATCGACTACAGGGAGTTGAATAAAGTGACAATCAAGAATCGTTATCCACTGCCTAGGATCGACGATTTGTTTGATCAACTCCAAGGTGCGACGTATTTCTCTAAGATCGACCTACGGTCCGGCTATCACCAAATGTGGGTCCGTGAGGAAGATATTGAGAAAACGGCTTTTCGAACACGTTATGGGCATTTTGAGTTCGTAGTTATGCCTTTTGGTCTTACGAATGCACCGGCGGCATTCATGGATCTTATGAACCGAGTGTGCCAACCTATGTTGGACAAGTCGGTGATCGTGTTCATTGACGACATACTAGTCTACTCGAAAAGTATGAACGAACATGAACGCCATTTGCGTGAGGTTTTGAAGACATTACGAAGGGAGAAGTTGTATGCTAAGTTCTCCAAATGTGAATTTTGGCTAAGAGAAGTTCAATTCCTTGGCCATATTGTGAACAAAGATGGCATTCAAGTAGATCCGGGGAAGATAGAGACGGTGAAGAGTTGGAGACAACCGACTACGCCTACGGAGGTCCGAAGTTTTCTCGGATTGGCCGGTTATTATCGTCGGTTTATCCAAGACTTTTCTAAAATCGCTTCTTCATTGACAAAGTTGACAAGGAAGAACGCGAGATTTAATTGGGAGAACGAGCAAGAAATTGCTTTTCAATTGCTAAAAGAGAAGTTGTGTCAAGCACCGGTGTTAGTGTTACCGGAAGGAGTGGAAGACATGACGGTTTATTGTGATGCTTCGTTAAATGGAATTGGATGTGTTCTAATGCAAAGAGGTAAAGTCATCGCTTATGCCTCTCGACAATTAAAGGAACACGAGACGAGATATCCGACTCATGATCTTGAGTTGGCGGCGGTTGTGCATGCGTTGAAAATTTGGCGCCATTACTTGTATGGTGTCAAGTGTACGATTTATTCGGATCATAAGAGTTTGAAACATCTCTTTAATCAACGAGATTTGAATTATCGTCAACGTAGGTAGATGGACGTGGTAAAAGACTATGATTGTAAAATACTTTATCATCCGGGCAAGGCGAATGTGGTTGCGGATGCGTTAAGTCGAAAGAGTCATCACCCGGCGTTACGATTGGGATAGTTACGTATGATTATTACTAACGATTTTCTTGAAAAACTCGGCATGATTCAAATAGAGTCTTACGTTCACAACAAGCATGCGGAGCGAATTGTGGGACAATCGGAGTTCATTACTATGGGCTCGTGGGGTTTGTTGTCTTTTCAAGGAAGAGTGTGGGTGCCTAAGATGGGAGATTATCAATAAGTGCTACTTGATGAAGCACATAAGTCAAAGTATTCCATTCATCCGGGCGCAACGAAAATGTATCTTGATTTAAGGAAAGATTATTGGTGGCCGGGCATGAAACGTGATGTTGTGAAGTATGTTGAGTAATGCGTCACGTGTTTGCAAGTTAAGGCCGAGCACCAAAATCCGTATGGTAAGTTACAACCGTTAGAAATCCCGAAATGGAAATGGGAGCACATTACCATGGATTTCATCACAAAGTTACCTAAAACGGCGAGAACCCAATTTGATTCGATTTGGGTTATAGTAGATCGATTGACGAAAAGCGCTTTGTTTCTTCCCATTAAGGAAGCGATATCGTCGGAGACCTTGGCTAAGTTATTTATCAAGGAAGTCATCTCTCGACACGATGTTCCTATATCTATTATTTCGGATGGAGATACTCGTTTTACATCTCGATTTTGGAAAAAGTTTCATGAAGATATGGGTACGCAATTGAACATGAGCACGGCGTATCATCCTCAAACGGAAGGTCAAACCGAACGTACGAATCAAACCTTGGAGGATATGTTACGGGCATGTATTATCGATTTTGGTGGAATTCTCGTACAATAATAGTTATCATACTAGTATCGGGATGCCACCTTATGAGATGCTTTATGGGCGTAGGTATCGAACCCCGATTTTTTGGGGTGAAGTGGGACAAAAGGAAATCGGGAGTACCGATTTGGTTTTAGATACGAATAGCAAGATTGATGTGATTCGAGAGCATTTGAAAAAGGCTCAAGATAGGCAAAAATCTTATGCCGATAAACGTAGACGAACGATCGAATTTCAAGAAGGTGGAATGGTGATGCTCAAAGTTTTGCCATGGAAAGGTATTATTCGATTTTGAAAACAGGGAAAGTTAGCTCCTCGGTTTATTGGACCATTTAAGGTTTTAGCTCGTGTTGGTGAAGTCGCGTACCGTTTGGAATTACCCGAAGAGCTTGCGGGGATCCATAATACATTTCATGTTTCCCATCTCCGTAAGTGTCTTGCGGATGATTCATCTTGGTTGCCATTAGACGAGATTGAGCTAAATAATAAGTTAGAGTATATCGAGGAACCGATTGTCATACTTGATGAGAAAGTCAAAAGATTGAGACATAAAGAGGTAAGGACTTTTAAGGTTCAATGGCGTCGTAGTAAGGGTTCCGAGTTCACTTGGGAGCCCGAAGAGTTTGTGTTGGTTTATCTTCCGGCTTGTCATGCGGCTTGGATCGCGAGGACGCACTCCGATTCAAGTGGAGGAGAGTTGTAACATCCCGTTTTCCCCGTACATATCGAAAGGTACATACTAAATCATTGTACATTTGTAACTCGCTAGATTGTGCGAAATTGTATATATATATATATATATATATATATATATATATATATATATATATATATATATATATATATATATATATATATATATATATATATATATATATATATATACTTGATAATGGGTGCATATACAAGTTTATACGTGGGTTTTGATAGCGTTAAGTCTTGTGAGACCATTGTTGAAGGTTAGGCGAATATAGGAAGCGGGATTTAAGTGTACGAATTAAATAAAATCAAAATTTGCTTAAGTTTGTCGAGGTGTCCAGGTGACGGCTAATGCCGCGCCGCGACAAACTGGGCCGCGCCGCAACATATAAAGCAATTCCAGATCAGAAGTTAAGTTAAAAGGGGTCGTTTTTCCTTCGTTAGGTCGCGCCGCGATAAATGGGCCTCGCCGCGGTACCTCTGCAGTTCTGACTCCGATTCTAGCTCAAATTAAATAAATTTAAGGGGCAAATTGGTAATTTAACGTGTAGATCTGATAGGAGCATTAAACCTCCACCACTTGTTCATTTAATTTAATTTCTTTTCTCTTTTCTTTCCAATTTCTCTCCCAAAACTTAAAACCCATTTGGATTAAAAGTGAGATTTGAGAGTGAAGGATTAAGAGTTGATCTTTGGAGCAAGAATTAAAGTTTTTCCTTGCGTCTCTAGCTACACATTGATAGTCTCGGTAAGTTCTAACTCTAAGTTTTGAGTTTTAATTGGTTAATGGCTAGGGTTTTGGTTACTAGAGATTTGTAAGACCCATTTGGTGGTAAAACGGGTGAGTTTGGGTTATGTCGTTGTAATGAAACCCTAAT